>NC_088333.1:0-5000 GCF_036884655.1 Musa acuminata AAA Group
CCTAAACCCTAAACCCTAAACCCTAAACCCTAAACCCTAAACCCTAAACCCTAAACCCTAAACCCTAAACCCTAAACCCTAAACCCTAAACCCTAAACCCTAAACCCTAAACCCTAAACCCTAAACCCTAAACCCTAAACCCTAAACCCTAAACCCTAAACCCTAAACCCTAAACCCTAAACCCTAAACCCTAAACCCTAAACCCTAAACCCTAAACCCTAAACCCTAAACCCTAAACCCTAAACCCTAAACCCTAAACCCTAAACCCTAAACCCTAAACCCTAAACCCTAAACCCTAAACCCTAAACCCTAAACCCTAAACCCTAAACCCTAAACCCTAAACCCTAAACCCTAAACCCTAAACCCTAAACCCTAAACCCTAAACCCTAAACCCTAAACCCTAAACCCTAAACCCTAAACCCTAAACCCTAAACCCTAAACCCTAAACCCTAAACCCTAAACCCTAAACCCTAAACCCTAAACCCTAAACCCTAAACCCTAAACCCTAAACCCTAAACCCTAAACCCTAAACCCTAAACCCTAAACCCTAAACCCTAAACCCTAAACCCTAAACCCTAAACCCTAAACCCTAAACCCTAAACCCTAAACCCTAAACCCTAAACCCTAAACCCTAAACCCTAAACCCTAAACCCTAAACCCTAAACCCTAAACCCTAAACCCTAAACCCTAAACCCTAAACCCTAAACCCTAAACCCTAAACCCTAAACCCTAAACCCTAAACCCTAAACCCTAAACCCTAAACCCTAAACCCTAAACCCTAAACCCTAAACCCTAAACCCTAAACCCTAAACCCTAAACCCTAAACCCTAAACCCTAAACCCTAAACCCTAAACCCTAAACCCTAAACCCTAAACCCTAAACCCTATAACCCTAAACCCTAAACCCTAAACCCTAAACCCTAAACCCTAAACCCTAAACCCTAAACCCTAAACCCTAAACCCTAAACCCTAAACCCTAAACCCTAAACCCTAAACCCTAAACCCTAAACCCTAAACCCTAAACCCTAAACCCTAAACCCTAAACCCTAAACCCTAAACCCTAAACCCTAAACCCTAAACCCTAAACCCTAAACCCTAAACCCTAAACCCTAAACCCTAAACCCTAAACCCTAAACCCTAAACCCTAAACCCTAAACCCTAAACCCTAAACCCTAAACCCTAAACCCTAAACCCTAAACCCTAAACCCTAAACCCTAAACCCTAAACCCTAAACCCTAAACCCTAAACCCTAAACCCTAAACCCTAAACCCTAAACCCTAAACCCTAAACCCTAAACCCTAAACCCTAAACCCTAAACCCTAAACCCTAAACCCTAAACCCTAAACCCTAAACCCTAAACCCTAAACCCTAAACCCTAAACCCTAAACCCTAAACCCTAAACCCTAAACCCTAAACCCTAAACCCTAAACCCTAAACCCTAAACCCTAAACCCTAAACCCTAAACCCTAAACCCTAAACCCTAAACCCTAAACCCTAAACCCTAAACCCTAAACCCTAAACCCTAAACCCTAAACCCTAAACCCTAAACCCTAAACCCTAAACCCTAAACCCTAAACCCTAAACCCTAAACCCTAAACCCTAAACCCTAAACCCTAAACCCTAAACCCTAAACCCTAAACCCTAAACCCTAAACCCTAAACCCTAAACCCTAAACCCTAAACCCTAAACCCTAAACCCTAAACCCTAAACCCTAAACCCTAAACCCTAAACCCTAAACCCTAAACCCTAAACCCTAAACCCTAAACCCTAAACCCTAAACCCTAAACCCTAAACCCTAAACCCTAAACCCTAAACCCTAAACCCTAAACCCTAAACCCTAAACCCTAAACCCTAAACCCTAAACCCTAAACCCTAAACCCTAAACCCTAAACCCTAAACCCTAAACCCTAAACCCTAAACCCTAAACCCTAAACCCTAAACCCTAAACCCTAAACCCTAAACCCTAAACCCTAAACCCTAAACCCTAAACCCTAAACCCTAAACCCTAAACCCTAAACCCTAAACCCTAAACCCTAAACCCTAAACCCTAAACCCTAAACCCTAAACCCTAAACCCTAAACCCTAAACCCTAAACCCTAAACCCTAAACCCTAAACCCTAAACCCTAAACCCTAAACCCTAAACCCTAAACCCTAAACCCTAAACCCTAAACCCTAAACCCTAAACCCTAAACCCTAAACCCTAAACCCTAAACCCTAAACCCTAAACCCTAAACCCTAAACCCTAAACCCTAAACCCTAAACCCTAAACCCTAAACCCTAAACCCTAAACCCTAAACCCTAAACCCTAAACCCTAAACCCTAAACCCTAAACCCTAAACCCTAAACCCTAAACCCTAAACCCTAAACCCTAAACCCTAAACCCTAAACCCTAAACCCTAAACCCTAAACCCTAAACCCTAAACCCTAAACCCTAAACCCTAAACCCTAAACCCTAAACCCTAAACCCTAAACCCTAAACCCTAAACCCTAAACCCTAAACCCTAAACCCTAAACCCTAAACCCTAAACCCTAAACCCTAAACCCTAAACCCTAAACCCTAAACCCTAAACCCTAAACCCTAAACCCTAAACCCTAAACCCTAAACCCTAAACCCTAAACCCTAAACCCTAAACCCTAAACCCTAAACCCTAAACCCTAAACCCTAAACCCTAAACCCTAAACCCTAAACCCTAAACCCTAAACCCTAAACCCTAAACCCTAAACCCTAAACCCTAAACCCTAAACCCTAAACCCTAAACCCTAAACCCTAAACCCTAAACCCTAAACCCTAAACCCTAAACCCTAAACCCTAAACCCTAAACCCTAAACCCTAAACCCTAAACCCTAAACCCTAAACCCTAAACCCTAAACCCTAAACCCTAAACCCTAAACCCTAAACCCTAAACCCTAAACCCTAAACCCTAAACCCTAAACCCTAAACCCTAAACCCTAAACCCTAAACCCTAAACCCTAAACCCTAAACCCTAAACCCTAAACCCTAAACCCTAAACCCTAAACCCTAAACCCTAAACCCTAAACCCTAAACCCTAAACCCTAAACCCTAAACCCTAAACCCTAAACCCTAAACCCTAAACCCTAAACCCTAAACCCTAAACCCTAAACCCTAAACCCTAAACCCTAAACCCTAAACCCTAAACCCTAAACCCTAAACCCTAAACCCTAAACCCTAAACCCTAAACCCTAAACCCTAAACCCTAAACCCTAAACCCTAAACCCTAAACCCTAAACCCTAAACCCTAAACCCTAAACCCTAAACCCTAAACCCTAAACCCTAAACCCTAAACCCTAAACCCTAAACCCTAAACCCTAAACCCTAAACCCTAAACCCTAAACCCTAAACCCTAAACCCTAAACCCTAAACCCTAAACCCTAAACCCTAAACCCTAAACCCTAAACCCTAAACCCTAAACCCTAAACCCTAAACCCTAAACCCTAAACCCTAAACCCTAAACCCTAAACCCTAAACCCTAAACCCTAAACCCTAAACCCTAAACCCTAAACCCTAAACCCTAAACCCTAAACCCTAAACCCTAAACCCTAAACCCTAAACCCTAAACCCTAAACCCTAAACCCTAAACCCTAAACCCTAAACCCTAAACCCTAAACCCTAAACCCTAAACCCTAAACCCTAAACCCTAAACCCTAAACCCTAAACCCTAAACCCTAAACCCTAAACCCTAAACCCTAAACCCTAAACCCTAAACCCTAAACCCTAAACCCTAAACCCTAAACCCTAAACCCTAAACCCTAAACCCTAAACCCTAAACCCTAAACCCTAAACCCTAAACCCTAAACCCTAAACCCTAAACCCTAAACCCTAAACCCTAAACCCTAAACCCTAAACCCTAAACCCTAAACCCTAAACCCTAAACCCTAAACCCTAAACCCTAAACCCTAAACCCTAAACCCTAAACCCTAAACCCTAAACCCTAAACCCTAAACCCTAAACCCTAAACCCTAAACCCTAAACCCTAAACCCTAAACCCTAAACCCTAAACCCTAAACCCTAAACCCTAAACCCTAAACCCTAAACCCTAAACCCTAAACCCTAAACCCTAAACCCTAAACCCTAAACCCTAAACCCTAAACCCTAAACCCTAAACCCTAAACCCTAAACCCTAAACCCTAAACCCTAAACCCTAAACCCTAAACCCTAAACCCTAAACCCTAAACCCTAAACCCTAAACCCTAAACCCTAAACCCTAAACCCTAAACCCTAAACCCTAAACCCTAAACCCTAAACCCTAAACCCTAAACCCTAAACCCTAAACCCTAAACCCTAAACCCTAAACCCTAAACCCTAAACCCTAAACCCTAAACCCTAAACCCTAAACCCTAAACCCTAAACCCTAAACCCTAAACCCTAAACCCTAAACCCTAAACCCTAAACCCTAAACCCTAAACCCTAAACCCTAAACCCTAAACCCTAAACCCTAAACCCTAAACCCTAAACCCTAAACCCTAAACCCTAAACCCTAAACCCTAAACCCTAAACCCTAAACCCTAAACCCTAAACCCTAAACCCTAAACCCTAAACCCTAAACCCTAAACCCTAAACCCTAAACCCTAAACCCTAAACCCTAAACCCTAAACCCTAAACCCTAAACCCTAAACCCTAAACCCTAAACCCTAAACCCTAAACCCTAAACCCTAAACCCTAAACCCTAAACCCTAAACCCTAAACCCTAAACCCTAAACCCTAAACCCTAAACCCTAAACCCTAAACCCTAAACCCTAAACCCTAAACCCTAAACCCTAAACCCTAAACCCTAAACCCTAAACCCTAAACCCTAAACCCTAAACCCTAAACCCTAAACCCTAAACCCTAAACCCTAAACCCTAAACCCTAAACCCTAAACCCTAAACCCTAAACCCTAAACCCTAAACCCTAAACCCTAAACCCTAAACCCTAAACCCTAAACCCTAAACCCTAAACCCTAAACCCTAAACCCTAAACCCTAAACCCTAAACCCTAAACC
>NC_088333.1:317500-460000 GCF_036884655.1 Musa acuminata AAA Group
CATATCCATCATTATATTACACCCTTTTCATGTCATGGTTTCTTCTGCCTCGTGCATTGTTTCTCTTGTGCAGGCTTTATAGTGGTGAAACCAAGAGCACCCACCGCTGATCTGATCTGAGCTTGGCTGTTCACAGATAGACAAGTGAAGAAGGTCAAAAAGACCAGATAATTACCCCCAGAGAGTAATGTCTTTTGGGATTTGCTGGTTTTCGTGGTAACCTACCTACCTAATAAGCTAGCTTGCTACTGTGTGCGTGCGTATGAGAGAGGTGTTTGGAGCCTCCTCTTTTATGTTCGTTTCCCGTGAATTAAGTATCATCTGCTACAATGTCACCATATTATTTCCCATCCCTCCATAATGATAATAAAAGCTCGTCTTTAACTTATCTGCCTGAAAACTCATCTGCCTGGGAACTTTGGATGTACCTAAATCTGCAGTTGGTAGAACTTCAAGGGCCCAAAAGGCTGGATGGGCAGGAGGAGTCAAGTCAGGCCAGGAAGGGCTGTTCTAATTCTATAAGCAGTGTAGTGTGCAGCACACTGTGATGTTATATGAAAGCTAAAGATCAGTTTGCGCTTATTAGGAGCAGTTCAAGCTCACTAAAATTGACCATTTTTAGCGTGCCAATATATATATATATATATATATATATATATATATATATATATATATATATATATATATATATATATATATATATATATATATATATATATATATATATATATATATATATAATCTTAAAATCTTAATATATCCCATAGAAAAAAAAAAAAAAAAAAGACTAACCTTAAAAGTATGCTCCTTGAGTAATCAAGATCCGACTAGTGCATTGTAAAGCCTCCTATTCCTTGACTTTTGTGTTTTTGCGTGGTGACCTTGCAACTTGACCTGTCACATGATCATTATTATAATCATCTACCTGTTTATGTTGAAGCATGAAAGTTCTGAATATGATTTCCAACTATAAATGAGAAAAAATAATTAAATTGTAAAAGAGATTGGTAATTATCAGGCATGCCATGAAGTGGTCACAGATACAATGAGATACTCAAATTTCTTACTGATACAACTTAATAGGAAAGTTTCATTCATCCCTCAAATTGACTAAATTTGTGCCTTGTGTTTCATTAAAAATCGCAAGTTCACAACATGTGTGTACTTAAATCCTCATATTCGAAAAAGTGCAACTAAAAGTTGTTGAAGTAAAACTATCAGCGTAATGTATTAGTTATTTCCAAAGCTCGTATGATTTTAAATGAACTCATACGTGAAACGGCTTATTGAAGTTGATCGCACCTATTGCTTTGGATGTTCGTCACTAATGACAAGGTTGACTCAAAAACATCAAGAAAATTCAGATAAGCTTCTACTCCAATCAGACTTCCATGAACTCTTCAATCTGTCAGCCCCTCAAACTATCAGAGCTTCAATAATTTTGCATCATTTTCAATCAGAACAATTTTTGTTCTGACAAAAGCTTTCATCAAACCATATCACATCAAGAACAATTCTATCTGATTGGATTCATCATTTCCACTAAGATAACCGATGGTGCACAAGCAATGATTCATCATTTAACGACGAGAATACTCTTGTTAATCACCTCTTTGTGTGCACAGTGTTTGCAGACCCCACTGTTCATGAGCAAATTATAAACACGAAATTCTCACAACATGCTGACTATGTTTTAGCAACAAACTATGAAGGTCTTTAATTTACAGGATCTCCTTTTTCAAATCAATGTGTGCACCGACGTTCTTAACTGAAGTTTCTAACATCTGAAATCTTTTAAGGGTAAAGAATACATCGTTTCCAAATTCCAATATGGCATACACTGCAATGATGCTATAAAAATTTTTCAAATTCCCTTAAGATAGATATTTAAATTTTTCATACATATCAGCCCCATTATCATCAATCTAATAAACTAAAGTTTACCACCATTAGTTTGGAAAAAATAATTAAAAATTTAAATAACTTGAATTCCACTTACACTTTTACCAATTGCTCAACTACTCATTTCCAAAACTTAAATTTAGAGGGGTAAATATGAAAATAATACTGCAAGAAGGATACATATATATATGCATATTCATATTTTTGAAGGATACCAATAATAATTGGACTTTCAACCCTTAAGAATCAGGGGTTATACATATGCGTGTTAAACTAGGATTTAGAACGGAAAATATGAATATTATAAACTTCAAGGGATTAATAGTCAATCCTTGGCATCTCGAAAACATTTTTCCTAAATCAACTAGAAAAGAAGCCAATAGAGCAGAAGGATTGATTTCAGGCATGTCAAAGCGTTGCATGGGTTAATGACCCCCCAATTCCATTTCTGACCTCGGACCCTTTGGAATTCTTGTTTTTGGTCCAGAAACATCGATTTCAAAGCCCCAAACACAGCCAAACAAACAACTAAAATCCTTTTCTTTCTTCCGTTTCCAGGATTTTTACAGGACCCGAAAAGCACTCCAATAAACTCAAATAACACAATCAGTTATTCGAAGGATAGAATCGGAGCCACCGACCAAAACAAAAGAAGAAAGAAACCCTAAAGAATTAGTACGATGGATTAAAGACTGGGAGACGAAGACGAACCTCGACGGTGTCGAAGGCATGGAAAGGTAATAACGATGGCGAAGCCCGCAGCGAATTCCAAAGTTGTCGACCGTCGCCACAAGAGGCACAAGCAAATGATTAAGTCGGCACAAGCAAATGACTGGACAACTGTTACGTATTTATAGGGGTGCGGGTGATCGAAGGCACGAAGTCGTAGATTAAGTCGTGGACCGCAGCAGCATTTGCGCACTCGATTCTTCCCTGCACACAAGGTTAGAAAACACAATGAAGCCATTTGGTGGATTGTTTAATTTTCGAACTCAGGTTCCAAAAAGGCAATCGATGATAGAACGTCAGAAAGGCAATTTGAGACTCCCTCCTGTCACGAAGCCAGAAACACTAGCCAACTCGGCTACAAGCATTCTATTGACGACAAGTACGAGATTTGTCTCAAGAGATTACACTAACCTGTCATCATCAGGAGCATCCTCCCTGTGGAACAATGTTGCATGAGTCAGGAGGAGATGGAGCAACCTCACAATGTCCAACATCATTATCGACTTCCTCAGCACGAAGGACATAAATTGTATAGTTTCAAAGAACTAGACTTTGTCATATGAAAGAAAGATAGTACAAGTCATAAACCGAGAGGTAGCGCATTTCAATAGATTATATGACGAGCAGCTGAAAGGGAAATTAGATTCAAGTGAACAACAGTAAACACACAAGTATAAACTGAAAGTAACCAAAGACATGTCACTTCCTACTTTGTTGGGGCATAATTAAAAGAGATATTAAAATTTAATTTCACTGCTGGATGAAGTTAGCATGGAAGTTCTCTCCGCTTCGCATCTTGGTCCGACCTTCTTGTCCAGACATGGTGCTCTGTGATTTCAATCACTATCGTTCCATCGCTCGACCAGCCTTTTATTTGGATTTATGTATATATATATGTATTGTATGTATATCATATACATATAGAGCACAGACAAAAAAAAAAAAGGTGTCTGGTTTATGTTGGGTTCTCATGCGGAAACATCATATTAAGTGATGTTGAGCACTTCTCTAGCACTGTACTGTGCCTTTCGACGGTACACCAACACCTGGGGACCAAAAAAGGATGCCTGTCGCTTTAAAGCTTAAGCTTATAGAGAAGAACATCAAGTGATTAACTATATACTGGTTGAGAAATCTCACCAGCTCCCCTCGTTCACTAGTGAAAGAAGCAACAAGTGTTGCAAGAGATTCATGTCCCTCCACTATCTGTAGGCCTATGCAAGGTACAGTAGGGGCATCATCCATCGAGCTGGAAGACCCGCCCCCGAGAGTGCCACTCCGAGGCTTCCTTGCATATATCTCCAACTCTTCAGCTTGTACAGATGTCTGAAGAGCAATAAACTGCATACATCCACAAACTCCGAATAAGGAACAGAACCTTAAGATTTTCAAACACTAAGCAACATAATTCAGAAGCAGTTGTAGCTCAAATGTATTCACTTGGCAAAGATGTCCGATTGACAAGGTTGGCCGGCAGCTAAGATATGGTTGTTCCAAATTTGGCATACTTCCATCATCCAGAGGAACCAGGGTCAAATGTACATCAAACTGAAAAAGTAGAAAAAATCACAAAGCACTAAGTATGAACAGAAGTTATTATGAGGTAAGTAGAAGGCAAAGGTTACCCTATCCTCTTACTGTACCTCATCATCAGCATCATCTAAACTGCGTAGGTAGTCCACCAATTTGGCCATGCGCCCACCTTTGACCAACCTTCCATTTGCACCGCTAGTATTACCATGTCTAGTCTGACTACGCGTGCCGTTCTTACCCCAAGCAAGCATATCTCTGTTTCCTGCTCGCAGAGGTGATGTCCCAAGAGGCTCTTTGTTGACTTCAAAGTCATCATTCTCCTCAGATCCAACATCAACACTGCCCACTGTTCTAGCTGGTGAAGATCGCGGTGCTCCCCATCTCTTGCATCTCTTTGGTCTTCGGTCAGGAGAGGGCTCATCAGCAGAAGAGGAATCTTTAGTGCCATCGTTACCATTTGCTTCTTCTTCTTCATCATCATCAGAGCCTGCAACTGCCATGTCACGACCAATATTTCTACCTCTCCCACGCAGATGATTTCGGTAACTTCCTTGTGATCTTCTTCCAAATGGTGTAGCAGCTTTAGATGTAGACCTTCTCCTACCAAGAGCTTCCGATTGTCGTCGAAATGTCTCAGCTATGTATGCTTGTATCTATTTTGGATAGGAGATTGGAGTAAAATAACAATCAATTATACACATTGATCTACCAATAATACTTGTTCAGTTAGATGATGCTACCTTCTTATTGCGGAATTTGTCCTCTTCATGGAAAGCCAGTTCCTGCAGCCACACAATAAAATTAGGAACTGATGACTCAACAATAATAGTGAACAAATGAGTAGAAAATATTGAATTAATAGATTTAGCAAGTTCATCAGGAATACCAAATCCGATATACCTCTTCCTCGTATTTATCAATATCTGGGTATAGGGCTGCTATAAGAGCATCATAGTTAGGATCATCTCTCAAAGAACGCCGACTGGCACAATGAGTACGGCATGCAGGACATTCATTATTTCTGCAGGAAAATTAGAACGAGGATGAATTTTCTTGCCAGTAGGATAAAGTAAAACTAACTTATTTATTCCTTTTCAATAATCTCATTAAAAAGAAGGCACAATATTTTGCATATGCACAACACTTCTGCAACATACCCAAGTCTCATTGATTTGTCAATACATTCCCGGCAAAAGCGATGCAGGCATTCCATTACTGTCCTTGTCTTCCGAATTATCCCTGGCATGAAGTTATCATGAAATTTTGTTTCAGAATAACTGGTAGCACATAGAAATACGAATGCTTCAAAGGCTATGAGGTATATGGGCTGGACAGTGACAAGAACATTGTAGTTTACAGATCGCTGCTTAGTCACAAATGATGCCAGAAAAAGACTGAAAAAGGAATAGTTCCATCATAAGCATCAAGCTACAGAATAACTTGAAATAAGACTGTCCCTTGGCCTGTAGATCCTCTGCACACTTTTTCGATATAAAATAGATTTCATGGCCTAGTTCTTTGCCTGCCACCATCAGACACTTATTGCTGACTCAAAACAGTAATTCAGTGGCAATCAACCCACTTGTGAAACAGTCAGTTCAAGCACATCTAATTGCTCCACAGAAACATTCAATGGTAAGAAAGCACTTTGACTCTGATATCTTACAAGCAGATTCTGAAATATACAACAAAAATATCTGATATGATAGTGTGGTAAAAGAAAATATTTGGGGAAGAGACAAATGAATTTGTATACATCCTGACTGGGCTTATACATAAATTTCTGGGTACCTGCTTGCAATAAGAGTAGTTATTAACTCCATAATATACACACACAAAGGAGAGGACATGGAACTTCCACAAATTTCACAATTATATTAGTCATGAAGTGTGGATATAGGTAAGTGAATCCACTGAAAGCACAAAACAAAAAAGAATCAACCAGCAACAGACTCAAAATAGAGATCATCTACACCTATCGGAAACTGTAGCTAGCTTAAATTTTAGCATTGACTTATTTTGTCAAAGAAAAATAGATCATACAGTAAAAAACAGATGCTCTATGCATTTAACAAAAAAAATTAGCTACAGTAAAGCACAAGATCTGCTGACGGGCAGAAAGACAAGCATAACTATGTGAAGAAAATTATTAGAGATATAAGAGATCAAAAGTCAAGAAGTCATGCTTTCTCATACTGCATTTATTATGTAACAACTCTAAGTAAAAAAAAAAAAAAAGTGAAAGACAGTAGACCTTATTGACACACTAGGAAAACTTTTACATGCATCATCTTAGAAGGGGTCAAACATGCATATTAAACCAAGGTTTGGATGATTAAAGATCAATAGTTGAATACAGGTTCTGTTATAAATAAAGATTATTTGAATCTGATTAGGTAATCTGTGTTTTGGACAAAAATTAAAATATTCAGAAATCCACAAAATAATAAATAATATAAACCAAAAAATATTTTAGACTAAAGAGTGTTACAAAGCCAATAAAACATGAATGGAAGATGTCTTTGTCCAGCCTATGAATATAACATAAATGCTAATATTATTCTGCCTTATTTTGCAATTCTTCCAATTTTTATCTTACCCTGACTAATGCTTTTTGTCTTCTTAGTATAGCGAAGATTCACACTTGACTCCACAGGCTAGGATTAGTTCAGAATGGTTAGCATCTTCAGGATTGGTTTGGTCGACCAACTCGTGGCTGATGCGACCAACAATTAACCGAACCAAGTTATACTGATATTCCTAGGACCCTGGATCCATTGACCTAAATAATCCTGTGTTTCAGATTTGTGGGTACAATTGTAAAACATGCACTCGTCCAACTACAGTATGATAAATTAAACTGAATATGATGGTCTTAAATTAACATCGTTTAGGATAAATATGAACAAAAAATTACACGGCATAATACAGATAGCAACCAGAATAAATCTAAATAAGTTTATCAGTAATCAATTTATGGGGATGGGCGTATGTTCAAATGTGTTCGGAGAGGTCTTAAATGTTTGTACCCAAGCATATAGGGCATTGCACTTCTTTTCGAATGTCCGCCAGCTTCACGGGGACAAATCTGTGAACCAGCAAAAAATCAATATCAGTTCTGTGTAGTATGCACTATGCAAATTTTATTATTTGAAAAAATGTGAAGAATGAGCCAGAGTAAGATGAGATTTTAGGTGTGCAGAACCATAAAGTTTGTAAATAAAATAAGGCCACTGCATACAAGCATAGTTCTTGCAACCACAATAAAGTATTAAGGTGAAGAAAAATTTATTTACACAGCTATCTCAAACATATAGTGGGTCACATGTGAGAACAACCATTAAGTATTTGCTCAATGATTATACAGTTGCACAGGCGAGTAGAATATTAAATTGTTCATGCATTAGCAGTCTCTAGCAGCAGCTTCTATCAATTTATGCAGGACAATAGTCGCTCATCAAGTAGAGCATGAAAAAAGATTTAAGCATGAATAAACTTGATACAGATAGAATAATTATTCACTGTCCATACCAAATAAGGAAACAGTAGGTGAAGGTTTCGTTCACTATTCATGCCAAACTAAAGCCACACTGGCAAAGAGCAACCACATGGTATAATAAGACCTATGCAGGCTCCATAGACAGAATATCAAGGTAAGTTACCTGCCTAAAGAAATCAAATAAATTAAGGCCTACTCATGAAAGGAAATTTATCTGCATATGGTTCATGAACAAAGAACAAAAATTTACTGTGAATACATGAAGAAGGCTTTGGCAGATTAATGAAAATTTTCAGTATAACTGGAGGAACAAATAGAAAAAGATGTACAAAAAACAAGGCTGTTCTTTCTCCATAAAGACAAAAGGCAAGAACATTAATGATTCTTCAACTTCAAGAGAACAATTGACACTATCAAATGCAAGTAACAATTTGGTTGTGGATTAAGAAAGAAGCAACTGAGGGATTTGCACAGCAAAAACGATGTGCATTAAGTAGCAACCATAAGCATAATGATTTATGACAAATACTAAAAGCTTAGTTTCACTTCATAGATCAGCTAAAAGTAGCACCTCTTATCGCAGGGAACTTCCTAGCTCTTATCAGATAGAATCTAAATAATGAACTTCAGAAAAGGGTTGAAGGAGAATCACATGATATACATAACAGCACAGAAAGTGATGAATTATTGGAGAAGGGCCTTGATACTTTGAAAAACCCAAACAAAGGATGTTAGCAAGTATGCAATGCCTACGTATAGTTAAGAACTTGAGATACCACTATTTTGAGTCCTAAAATATCATATTTAGTAGGTAATAACCCATTCCACACATGTTTATTTTACATTATCCTTAACTGCTGGGAATAGTACCCATTTTTTAGCTTTTAAGAACACAACAGGTTTTTTAGTTTTAGAACATAACAAACTTTTTAATCATCTTCCAGCTATAATAGCAGAATACATGAGAGGTTTGTCAACACCAAGAAAACAACATGTGGCACCTAAAAAGACAATGCAGCACATTTGAGAAAGTATTTGTGGCAAGATTTTGGCATGCTGCAAATGCATAGGTGGAAAAAGTACAAGATATGCTTAGAAGGAACAGGCTAGAGTGCGATTAACTGGAATCCTTTAGTTTTGAATGTAAGGATGAGAGCAATTTGCTGACATTCAAAGCCCTACCATACAAGACATCGATGGAAACGAATCAGAACTCCCAGAATTGTTTTATAAAACTTAATCTAAGACACTTGAGCTAGATCATAGCACCATAAATGATGTTGAGTGTTATCACTGAAACTACAGGGAACAAGAGAGCAGAGAAAATCCCTGGATTGGAAAATAAAAAAATTATACTAGAAGGTCTAACCTATTAAGGTACCACCTTTAAGAAAATTTATAGAAAAAACCACTGGGCAACAACAAAGGTTGGTAATATATACTTAAAAGAAAACATTAAAAAATAATCAAGTAGCCAGAAGATTTAACAGATGACTAGATTAGAAATTGGCCACATGGGAAAATGAAGCCAAACATGACCTCCAAAACCTTAGTGGAAGCACAACAAGACTTAAAAGGATCAGGATCACCGGCACAGAAGCAACAAGCATGCAAGCAATAGTAATCATGACAAACATGGCATGTATAAAGTTGCTGTTCGAAGGTTGATTTTATCATTTCATCTTCTCAATAAGCTTCTTCCATGGCCTATGACTTATTAGTAGCGTCTGCCGCCACCTCAACCTGATCGCAAACATAAGCAGTCATGCATGCGTGAAGGAAGGCGGCGGCGGACATGCTCATCCAACTCACCACCAAGAAGACCCACCCATCAGGAGGACGGACGAGGGTACGCAAGACACCCGATCTGCCAAATGCACATATTACCCGCGTGCATGAGACACGAAAGACGACTCCCTGCATCTGACAGAGCATCGTAGCAAACAAGAAATCCAACGCCGTGCAGAGGCAGTCGCAAATCCAGACACAAAACTGAGAGACTCTGTCGTGGTGGGCGAGAGACAGGGATAGAGAGACAGAGAAGGAAAGAAGGTGGGAAGGGCGACGTACTCTAGTTTCACGGCTTCATCGTCGTCCTCGTCTTCTTCATCGGACGATTGGCCGCCAGCATTTCGGCCATCAGAATCTGCTGTGAACAAAAAGATCAAGCACAACCAGCGGCAGATGGCAGTGAGATCGAGACTCAGTAGGAGGAACGAGAGAGAGATAGAGAGAGCCTCGCCGGGAGGCCATACCATCCTGTTCTTGTGGGACCTCTGGCGGCTCTTTCTCCGCGTCCCCTTCGCCGCCATCGCCACCATCCTCCTCCCGCCCCTGCTCCTGCTCATGCTGAGCGGCCGGTGTCGGCAGAGACGAGGGAGGCGGGGGTGGGTCAGCAGGCGGAGACTCATCGGAGGGGGGGAGTTGGTGATCCGGTGGAGGAGTAGGAGGAGGAAGCGGGCGCTTTTGGGCAGGCATTTACTCTTTTTTTATTTTCCTTTTTCGCTTGTCCCCGGAGAAGAGACGAGAGGCTTGAGGTGTAAGACGAAGAGAGAGAGAGAGAGAGAGAGAGAGAGAGAGAGAGAGAGAGAGAGAGAGGTAGGAGGAGGAGGAGAGGGCGAGCTGTGGCTCTTCTTTCTTTAGAGGAGGAGGAGGAGGAGGAAGAGGAGGAAAAGGGAGAGAGAGAGCGAGACGCAGCGTTTGCTCGCGGTCCGACCGACCGGGGCTGATCGATCGATCGATCATCTCCACACCCTCTTTTTCGTTTTCTTTTCTTTTTATCAGTGGGAGAAACATCTTTTTACCCGCAAACATCTCACCCCGTCAATACCTTCTCTGTGATTGGGATATAACATGGGCCCACGAAGACTTGCTATTACCACTAGGCATATTTAATTTTAATCGAACGATGGGTTGCAAGTTTTGATGAGGTTCTCATCGAAATTAAAATAATGACTGGTGATTTGATCTAATCCGGTCAAATTTGACCAATTTAATATTTTGATAATTTAATTAAATGATTTTTTTTCTACCTACAAATATAACAAAAGCGTATGAAAATGATCACACACATCTTCTTAATTTTCTACTCTAGTATTGCATATAATAAATACTTTATAATTGTGTGAGATATTGCTTTTTGGATTCTATATTGCTTTTGTTTGACCAAATTAATTCGTCTTTCGTCTTCCGTCTTCGTTTGGTTCTGCCAATTGAGTTTGAATAATACTCTTAAGAATAATACTGTATTAAATCTATTGGTCTTCTGATTAGCCATGCACATTTTTTATATCCTAACAAAACAATAAATATAAATACAAGAATCACCAATCCCGCCCGAATCTCAAAGTAAAAACGTTGGACTCACTAACTATTTAGGCATTCAAATATACATTTCTCATGTTATTATAATTAATTAATTATATATATATATATATATGACCTATTTCGTAGTATACGAACAGCATTTTTCAATCAAGTAAAAAAATTTACCAAAATTAAAGAGATAGTTTTATAACTCCAAATAAATTTGGAAGGATGAGACATATATGGTACAGTCAATAAATTTTGTAAAATGTTATCGTTAATTTGATCTTTGGTAATTAAGTGAGTGACGTTGAAACAACCTCTCAAACGTTGAATAATCTATGCGTACCATTTTCTAAGTCTTGGATGTCGATTATATTAAAAAATATTGTTTTTAATATAATCAACGCCTCCCATTTTTAGTAGTCTCGAACAACATTCTTTTTTCTTTAACCTCTTATGAATCGATCGAATCGATCAAATTATAATGTTTTTTAATCAGTAACATAAAAAAACAATATTATAATATTAATTTTTTATAAGAGCTCACGTGGTCGTCCAATCGAAACACAAACTCCGAAGAAGCTGCATAAGTCGACCATCACTACACGACAACCAAACTCGTCCTCTTAATGTTTTCTCGATCATCAGAGATCTATCGTTCACAACCATAATTTCAGAAGAGATTGTATGTTTAATCGTATGAAACATTAATTCTTAACGACATAGTCCAATTCTTCGTACACCTGACGTCAATCCTCATAACCTATGCGTTTCAAATATGACTCTACTTTGACAGGCGGTGTGCCTCCGATCATCCTTCTAGAATGTAACAGGAAAACATGTTCATTAAATCATCGACACAAATAAATCATTGACAAGTACAAGAAGCTAAAGAGGGGGATGAGCAACCGATCACCCTCCATCGAAATCAGGTATAAAAACTAGCTCCCGAAACCAAATGGAAGGGAGGACTCAACCAAAACTCTCATTGGCTGTGCTAAATCTTTTTTATTTTCTACAGTACCCCCCGATAAGTCTAAAGAATACCTCGAGGCAACGCGAAGCATCACCAAACAATTCTAAACTTTTTTTACCAGACGAATCACACTCAAGAAAACCTAAGCGATCCGCTTAACCTTCTTAGACGGGTCACACTAAGGAAACAATAGTTTTGTATGCAAAGTCTGTAACACATTTACATGATGTTGGATCAATCTTCGCGAGTAGATATTATTCGGATTTATGATAAGATGGTATTTTTCCTAATAAAGATAAAAATTAAGATAAATCACTCATCCGAAAATGCCACGATATATTTTATTTGACATTATATATAAATAAGAAAAGGGCGGTATGCAACGAGTGTGTTTCTGTGTGTACACGCACGATAAATGGCAGAAGAAACCGCCCTTGCAAGACTACCATGTCGTTTAATCGCTTGAAGGAAACCCTCCGCCCCTGCTCCAACTTCTCCGCCTCTTCCTCCACCACTACCGCCGCTGGCGCCTCCCACGCCTCGTCCTCCTATACACAATTCCCTCTTTCGAGGAAGCCGCCCAAATCGTCCCTGTCGCAGCAGCTCCAACGCCTCGACCCCCAGTCCCTCTCCGATGGCCTCCTATTCCGTGAGCCCGACCTCGCAAGAATACGACGAGTAGAAAAGGACAAAGATGTGGATGAGGAGGAGGAGGAGGAGGAGGGTAGAGGTGTCGCAGCTACTGCTCGCTTCAACAGTGACGCGTTCCTTCCCCAGTCGGTCGCTTTTGAGGCTCGAGGGCCCTACGAGCCCTTGGTTCTTTCTTCTCCCGGAGAAACGCCTGTTGTTCAGGTATTTTTCTCTTTGCTTCTTTAAGAGGTGGAATGGATCGGTTTTGCAATGAATTCTGAATGTTGAATATACAGACAAGCGGCAGCGTGTGGTGCCTTTCGACATTGTCTTTGATTTCTGGAGGATTTCGTTTTAATTTAATGCTTTCTTGTCGTTTGAACTAATTTTAGCTCGATAGAAACCTCATTTTTCAGATCAATGCAAGCAACTTTGCAGGAAGATTTTTCTTAGACTGCATCGTGCATCATCCTGGAGTCCATTATAACTCTTTCCATGTTTGTTTGAAGTCTCTATTTCCTGTAGGTTTTCATGTAGGCGTTGGTTAATAACTGCTTTTGGATGCTTAGTCCTCATTGCTAATATTCTTGGTGAACAGCTGTGCGAGCTTCATGTCATTCCCATTTGAGGCAGAAGAGATTGATGATTCTGATTGGTGGAGTCTGGAAAAGGGCGACATTTTAGTAAAAAAAAAATACTTTTGAACATGTATAACATAGTCACAAATGGTTAGCCTTTTTGTTAAGCTGACTATCATAAGCTCTTTGTTTGGACATTTCTAGTTCTGTTCATAGATTTGTTCCACTTTTATGAACCATCAGTGGGAACTCTTGCTACTCTCTTGAGGAAGGCATGAAATTTTGTTGCTTCCGTAAGTTGCTTTGTTGTTTGCACTATATATGTACATGTTAAAGTTTATCTCTCTTACTCATCATTAGATCCACAATAACTACGTGTGTGTATCTTACCTGTCACTCATAGAGGGATGTTCAAGTACAACTGCAACTTTGATGACATTCACTTCGCATGGTTTTCCTTCCAATCCAACACATATAAATGCACGCATCCTCCAATACACTTTGTAATATTTTTTAAACTGTCTGCCTTTCATACTTAGTGAACTTTCTGGTAATTTTCAAATTCTTAGCGATCCTTCTTGGTTGGTGCTTTAGCTGGATTTTTTTTATGAATGTTGAATTATTCAATAATTCAATATGTGATTCTTGAATTTAAAAACTAAACTTCTCCATGTTTGTGTGTTGTTACAAAAAGAAAAAAATCGGAACACTCTACCCACTTAACTGAATTATATGATGTTGTTTTGCTTATCAGCCAAGACAAGTTGGTATATTCCCTTTCTTTACCTTAACATTTATGTTGCATGGTTTTGTGGAAAATATTCATGTACTTGATAAGGAGCCTCTAAACCTGCCTTTAACTCCACAGTAGATGCCTTGTTTGTAACCGTGACATGTTTCTCAAGTCGATTTGAGAGTCTTAATCTTTATTGACTGTAACTTGTAGATGCAATTTCATAAGAAAAATTATATACATTTAGGCAGGACCATTTGTTACAAGTCCTAACACATTGTTGCATTGTTGCAGGTTCCTGCATCGATTAATTCAAGGCTTCTTGAGCATCAAAGAGATGGTGTTAGATTTTTATACAATTTGTACAACAACAACCATGGTGGTGTACTTGGAGATGACATGTAATCATTCTTCTTTGGTTTCTAGAAATCTTGTTTTTGTTATTTCCTTCTGCATAGGTAGAGTTTCTTTGAGAAGTTATTGTAATACCCTATTTTGTTTTAATAAATTTGCAATTTCTTGCATATCATTACCACTATCATGTTGATTATATTGTATTGGGTAGTACATTGCTACATGCTATTGACAATTGGTCTTGATAGATTTATGAAGGAAACATATAAAAGACATGCTAGGCATCAGTAACGGTTGAATACCGTTCCATATTATGCAAAAATTTTGGCATGTGCTTTAAAGAATGACCAATATGATGGTACTTGTAAAAATGTAGGAAAAATGATTAGCAATTGTAGTAACTAATTATCTATTTTTCCCCATAATTTTCTAAATCACAGCCCTCTTGAAATTTTGAAGTGGTCATCAAAACGTTTTTAGCTGGATTGTAAAATGCAACCAAGTAGTTAGCCTCTTGAATCTAGAGATGTAGAATGGAACAAAATTCACTTTCATTTGTGCTTTTATATATACCTTAGCTGAATTATTATTAGATTGAATTGATTATATCTCATATAAATATTTTTTAAGTCTGTTTTATTTCATATATCTCCTCTTTTACTCCTTCCCAACTTATCATGGTTCTTAAATAGTCTTCCAAATTACTATCATATGTGCTTTTTCTCATGTCTGTGCTGAACATTCTATTTCATCTTAAACTAGGGGGCTTGGGAAAACCATCCAGACCATAGCTTTTCTTGCTGCTGTTATTGGAAAAGATGGTGAACATGGAGTTCATGAGATGGAACATGTCATTAAGAAGGGCCCCACGCTGATCATCTGTCCAACTTCAGTTATTCACAACTGGGAAAATGAGTTTTCTGAATGGGGAGACTTTAGGGTTGTTGTTTATCATGGACCAAATCGTGCTTTGATTATTGAGAAACTCGAATCTCATGGTATAGAGATACTTATTACTAGCTTTGACACTTTCAGGGTTCACGATAAAATTTTATGTGAAATTCCATGGGAAATTGTAATTGTTGATGAAGCACATCGCTTGAAGAATGAAAAATCACGGTTATATAAAGCATGTTTAGGAATAAAAACCAGAAAAAGATTTGGTCTCACTGGAACTATTATGCAGAACAGGATATTGGAGCTTTTTAATCTGTTTGATTGGGTTGCCCCTGGGTCCTTAGGGACTTGGGAACATTTTCGGGATTTCTATGATGAACCTTTGAAACATGGTCAGAGGTTAAGTGCGCCAGAAAGATATGTCCAAATTGCCGATGAGCGGAAACAACATCTTGTTGCAGTTTTGCAGAAGTACTTGTTAAGAAGGACCAAGGAAGAGACTATAGGACATCTTATGTTAGGGAAAGAAGATAATGTTGTCTTTTGTGGAATGAGTGAGTTGCAAAAGCGAGTTTACAAGAGGATGTTGGAACAGCCTGATGTCCAATGTCTAATAAATAAGGATCTTCTTTGTAGCTGTGGCAGCCCTTTAGCTCAGGTTGAGTGTTGCAAGAAGATAGTTCCAAATGGTATCATATGGACGTATTTGCACAGGGACAATCCTGAAGGCTGTGAATCATGCCCCTTCTGCCTAGTTCTTCCTTGCCTTATCAAGCTTCAGCAGGTACTTTGAGCATACAATATTTTCATGCTAAATGTTCTTCTTAATGTGTGTTAGAATGTTAAATGTGAGTCTTACAGATAAGCAATCATTTGGAGCTGATAAAGCCCAATCCAAAGGATGATCTCGAGAAGCAAAAGAAGGATGCTGAGCTAGTATCTGCTGTTCTTGGTGCCGATGTTGACTTGATCGGTGGCAATGCTCAAACTGAAAGTTTCATGGGGCTTAGTGACGTTGAACATTGTGGAAAAATGCGGGCATTGGAGAAGCTATTATTGTCATGGACTACAGGCGGTGACAAGATTCTTCTTTTCAGCTACTCTGTCAGGTGACATTCCAATAAAAAATGGTTTGGTCATTTAATATGATCCTTGACATTTTAAGTTCTTACTGCTTGCCCATTTTGCTCAGTGAACAGACATAGTGTAGCGATGAAAGAAAATGCAAGAGTGTGTGTGGTACAAATTTGATATTTTTTCTTGAGCATTAATGCAAGATTAAGACTAAGGACATGTAGGGTGAGAATCCAATTCTCCTGTATCTGATACAGGCCGATAGAGGTTCCTTGGCATCACAAATGTGTTCTTTTCATCATTATAACATTTTTGTGTGGAGAGTGGTAAAAATTAGGCACTTGTAGTTGTAGGATTAAAAAGATTACCAAAATTCTTTTTAGATGAATATTTTTGCAGATATATGTGAAGCTATGAGTGAAAATTCTTTCTTACATATTTATTTTCAATTGTTGTGGAAATTTGGGCAATTTTTCAAGTAGATAGAAAATATCTAATCATATTAACTAAAAGTTGAAAAATGGTGAAATGTCACTAGGATAAAATTGGACAACATTTCAGTTGTGCTAGTTGGTATGAGTTGTCACATGACATGCCAAACTGTACTATGCCATGTCAATACAACACACAACACTGTACCAAAAAGGTATTGACATGCCTTGTTTGGATTTGTGGATGAACCATTTGGTTCCTTGTGTTATGAATAGATAATAGATTTTTTTTTAAGTGTGATAAACCATTTGTGCTGTTCAGTGACAATTAATGTATGGTATCAACTTATCAACAGCTTTAAGAATTTTGAGCTCAAGTAAAACAAAGACATTTTTACTACTACTTTTCCTCAACATTTCTTAAATATGCACATCATTGTATATTTAGATCTTCTCAAACTTGCAAAATTAAGTTCTATTTTGAGAGAATTGTTTCCTGAAACTGAAATATATGCAAAAGGGATTTTAAAAAATAGTTCGAATAGCACGCTCCATGTCAAATAGAGTTCTGGTTTTCCCTAAATCCAACAGATAAACTTTCTGATTGATTCAGGACCCAAGGGGGAAAAAAATACAATAATCACAATCTAATAAGTCTGGAAGAAACTTATAGTCATGATTTGGTGAAGATAACCATCATAAATCTTTTTTTTTATTGAAGACTTTATTTTTAGCATTTGTAGTATGCAGATACCAAATTGACATGTTCACTCATATTTCTTTTTTAGCTTCATAATATCATGACCTAGGAAAATATAGAAATTACTTTAAATTCAAGAATCTGGTAGCCACACTTACCTGGAAACACAAAATATGCTATGTTCTCCAAAAAGAATGGTAGATATTGGTTTAATTGATTTTTCTTCATTGTTGAGTCACATTAAAAAGCAAAACACGAATGCTCAGAAGCATTGGCAGCTGAGAGATCCTTAATTGGATGTTAGTATAAAATGCTTGACATAAAATGTTTAAACTAAATTTTTGTTAATTATGATAGTCATATTTTTGCAATTTCCAACAGTCCATAATTTTTTTATCTTTGTATTTGAATGCAAATTCATGCTGAATCCAATGATATGGCCTTTTCGTTTGACATGCACCAATCATCCTCTTTGTTTATTTGGCAATTGGTACAGTAATATATGGTGGTGACATGTCAATTTGATTAATTGGTCAATTTGCAAACTGGAAAAAAGAGTTGAAACTAAATGGCAACACTGTCCTTTATGACCTATATAACAAGGATTCTAGTTATGGAAATAGCTAGCCTCTCTGCTCAGAGGAGTAAAATTACATATATTAATTTTCGGTAATCCTCATTGGCAGGAGTCTCATGGTTCAGACAACTCTTATCCAAATCCATTGTTTAAAACCATCAAGGGAACTAAAGGATGGTTGACAATTTTTTGACTAACTGTTACATTTATCTAATGCTCCAAGTTCTTCACCCCATAAACAAATTCACGGTTGCCACGATCAGAACTATCTGGTGTTATCGTACTTAACTTTTGGAGAGTTAAAGGGGTTGTGATTAAGGTGGGAAAAACAGAACACTTTAAAGACTAACCTGCTCAGGCATTTTAGCTTTCAATATCGTTGAGTGGCTGCATACATTTGTCACAATCTCAGGCTCTCTAGTTAATTCAACAACTGGTCTACATCGATACTGAATAAAATCATTCACAGTTTTATATTTGTAATTTTCATATTTTATGTTTGTAAACTTTGTTCTTTTCTTGGATTCCATATCATCAGCATTCTGGATTTTCTGTTGTGATTCTGGGATACTCTGCACCTGATGTTTATACTGAAAGCAGGATGCTGGACATACTGGAGAAGTTTCTTATAAGGAAAGGCTACTGCTTTTCCAGGCTTGATGGTTCAACTCCAATGAGCATACGTCAATCACTTGTTGATGACTTCAACAAAAGTCCAAGTAAACAGGTAATTCTTAAATAAAATAGTTCAAGTAAACGTGCACTTTCAACTTATATTTATATTTCCTTCCTCACATAGGTATTCCTGATATCCACTCGTGCTGGCGGTTTGGGTCTGAATCTGGTCAGTGCTAATCGGGTTGTAATTTTTGATCCAAACTGGAATCCTGCACAAGACTTGCAGGCCCAGGACAGATCATTTCGTTATGGGCAGAAACGACATGTTATAGTTTTTCGTCTTCTTGCTGCTGGTTCTCTTGAGGAACTTGTTTATTCTCGGCAAATTTATAAACAGCAGCTTTCGAATATTGCTGTTTCTGGAAAAATGGAAAAACGTTATTTCCAAGGTGTCCAGGTATTGATTTTGAGATGATCTCACTTTTTTTCTTTGCAGATTCAGTATTAATATTTGATCAAAATTTGGTTTATCGCCATATGTCCTCCATCTTACAGGATTGCAAGGAATTTCAGGGTGAGCTATTTGGAATCTGCAACCTTTTCCGTGACCTATCTGACAAGCTTTTCACAAGTGAGATAATTGAAATGCACGAGAAGAAAGGAAAGTATTTAGCTACTCAGATGAATCCACTTAATCCAGAAAGTGAAAATTATATTACTCCTATGGAAGCAAGTGAAATATCATTTCATGGTAAATCTAATGAGGCAGCAATTTTTGAAGATGAAAAGAAGCTTCAGGAGCTAGGTAAGGTTATATACAATTACCAATTATTCCTGATCATGCAGCCTGAAAAGAAAAAGAAAACTTATAGCATATTTTCAATTTCTTCCATTGAACTCTTCACTACCTAATTATGCACATGCTATTGTGCCATGATTTATGCACATGCACCTTGTAAATAATTTCTTCTTTATATATATTGGCCATGTTTCTGAGGCACATCTATTGTTATTTACATTATGAAAGTCCAACAGTTCTCTATGCAGATATAGTAAGATAATATTAGGCTTGCCATTATGTGTCTTTTGAGGTTAAATGAGGTTCTCGAGTCAGTTACCTGTCTGAGGGACATGAGCACCTTAAGACTTGGCAGTTGACATTGGTGGCGAGTCCCTTAGGAGTTCAAGAGGAAACATAGAATCCTAAATCCCATACTTCTCTAGACTTGTCACTTTTGAGCATTTGCTCAGTGCACAAGCTACCCCTCTAGCCTGTCATATTTGTGCTCAATGGTTGATCATATACAACTTTTTCCAAGACCCCTATGGGCTTCATGTCCATTTGCTTTTATGTATGAGAACTCAGTGTATGTCTTGTGTTTTGTAGGACTAAAAATGAGAGTCATTTTCTTGTCTATTCGGTTTCCCTTGCAATGAGCTAGACTAATTTAGGAAGAAAAAATGTGAGTACATATTACTATCATCATGCATTGTAGATTTCTCTGGCTTTCTTTAGGAAAGCAAGCCATTGTGTCATCTAAATGATTTATAGTTTCATGGTTGTTGAAGTTGATTTATTGTGAAAATATTTTGAAGTACAGTTAGAAGTGAATCTTGAAAACTTGCATATTCTAGTCACAAGTTATCGTACTGTCTATTCCACACTATCGATCACTTCTGTTCTTATGCAAAAGCTTGTTGGGACCTATTGGCATTCACTGTTTCTTTATCAAATTCAACTTCAGTGTATGACTAGTGTTAGAAATGAATGTCGAGTGAACTTCACTCCCCTCTTTTCAGGTATCGTATATGCTCACCGTAACGAGAATGTTGTCAACATGGGGCCTGGAAATTTAGGACAGAAAGAAGCAGGTACACATGAAAACTTTACCGGGAAGACTTTATCAAAGACACGAGGCAATAGCTTGGAAAGAATCTATAATATGGGTAGACTTTCTTCTGAACAGCGGAAGAGGAATGAATTCAGAAGCATTGCCCACAACATGGGCATGGCAGAGCTAGAATTTAGCAAGTGGTTACTCTCGGCATCACCTTCACAGAGGATTGAAGTGCTACAGAATTACAAGGAGAAAAAGAAGCAGATGATAGGACCTATGAGGCTACCCAAAGACAAATAGAGAATTTAGATCCGTGTCTTGTACCTATTCTTTGTATTGCCCTCCTAGAAACTGAGAATCCTAGGGAACTGGAAGGAAAACAGCAAAAGCGTGATGGACAAGAGAAGATATTCGATAAACCATATACTGTATGGTTATGAGCTGTAATTAAATAAACATGCTTCTGCTCCTGCCTGTACATAAATAAAATATGTTTTATTTGTTGGTTTAGGTTCTTAATTCCCCCTTTGGTATTGTTTTCTTATCATTTTCTTTGTGCTAGTATTCCGATTTTTCTTTAATCTTTGATGATCACAACATTTGCCCATCCTCCCTTATTGTACACAAAAAGGATCAGGATTCCTTTTTATAAGCTGGTTAGGTTCTTGCATTGTTTGTCTAATTCTACATCATTAGATTTCTTCAGGTTCTTTGGCATGATCGTATTTTCATTTATTTCTAGTCCGTCGACGACCGTGCACTTATGGACTTTAATTAGTAATAATACAAGTGTTCAAAACTCCACTAGTCAACTGACAAACCTACATTTAATTCTAAGTAAAACAACATCATCCCCATCTATTGTTTAGGCCAAATAGAACAGGTAGAATGTGACTGTCTAAACTAAATTAGAGATAGGCCAAAGCATAAATTAGTTTCTTGAAGAATATTATTTAGAGATGTGTAACTCATACAGTATTGTGGCGTTTGAGAGGGTGACGTCTCCCGTGCTCGGATAAGATGGGATGTGCTTGCTTTCTTTTGTTTTGATGTGTTAGCTTTCAGTGACCCAACCTGAGCCATTGTTTCCTGTGCGATAACACTTCAATCCCACAGTTGTCATCTTTATTCCTCCTCTTCTCTATCGTGGCTGTCAGATTCCCTTCTTACGCTATCATCTCTCGCTCTCTCACGCTTCCTTTTTTTTTTTTCTTTTTCTACTGTCGCTTTGCTTTCGTCTTTGTTTTTTCTTTTCCTTCCTCCTCTTATTATCGATTTACTTTCTTCTCTGTAGCCTTACACATCTCATTCGTACGCATTAAGATACATACTCAACATCAACTATTCTTCGATTAAACCAACACGGAGACAAAAAACACATACATAGCTTTTCCTAGTCATTGATGTTGCAATGGAGTTCATCATCATCATTTAGTGCCTCGACGGAGCAGCAGCCAGCCAGCCAGCCAGCCAGCCATCTCCCAAAAGCACGCATGATGCACCAACCACTCCGGAATCAAAATCTCCTCTCTCCACCACCAACTCCGTCATTAAGAAAGGCCGAGTCGTTGTTGGGGTTTGGCCGAATCACCAAAATAAATTTCTAATGTTCTTCCGTCAAAGATGCCGCCACTAATTAGACGGATGGGAATCACCCAAAACAGATTCCTAGGGAGGATTAGATCGGCTGGATGTGGTTTGCTTTGTCAGCCACAAACACCACCCACCCCTCAAAACACTACTCACAAAACGTTTTTGATGATTCCAAGTTGGGGATTTTGTTTGGTACATGGAAATCTTACTTTAGGGCTGAGGGCTCTTCGGAAATATGCAGCAACTTTACCGGCTGCTCCTAACATCCCCTCCTAACTCACAACCACAAACACTGTTGTTCCCATCTTACCCACCTTCTGTTGGATTCGTGTGTTTGGTCCATCGCATTGCAACTTTCAGCACCCGATAACATCAGACCGCGTGTCCCCGAGATGGATCATATCCTAACGTCAACGGCCGATATGAACCCTTTTCGTTGTTTTCGTCGTTACTGTACCTCTTCGCATTTGATCCGAATCCCCCCATTCCCAAAACGACGGGGGGTCCTCTCCGACGGCGAATCCCTGCTGACGCGAAGCGAGAATTTTCTCCACGCTTCTTCTCCTCCTCCTTCAGCTTCTTTAATCTCTCTTTCCGTCGCTTTCTCGAATTAAACTAGGATCGCTGGCGGTATCTGGCTCGACGGTGCCTCGTCCATGGGCGGAGTCGTTGGTGGGGTTTCCGCATCAGTTCGTTGCGGCCTCCCTTTCTCCTTTCTCCCCCCTCCTACTCCTCGCGGTTGGTGATGGTTGACTCCGTCCGAAGCAATCCGCCCCTTTCTTGCCGATTTTAATCGCGAGGTTCGGGCGTAACTTGCAAGCTTTGGGCTTTGGGTCGTTCCGTCTTGCCTTCAGGGTTGCGTTCTGAGGCAATGGGTGGGAGTCGGAGAGACAAGTGGTTTCTTGGGAGTACGGCGGCGGCGGCTGTGGTGGTGGTGCTTTTTGGTCTGGTTCCACCTTTGGTGGCTCTAAGGCCCCTCAGGGAGAGGGACTCTGCAGCTGGTGGGGGTTCTTGGGGTGATGAGGTCTGCTTCTTGCCCTTTCTTGCTTCCCAATTTGATGATTTTCGAGTTCTTGATTGCAATGATGGTTTCCTTGGGATTCTCGAGTATAAAGAGCCTTAAACTATCCTTTTCTGGATCACAGGACGATTGGTTACATTTTGAATCATTAGGTTTTAGGCTGAGAATTTGGGACTCGTAGTAACTCGGAGAAGCTACCTCAACGAACGTTGCAAGAAGTAGATACTAGACATTTCTGTTATTATAGGGTGGGGTTCACTGGAAGAAGCCTTAGCCATTTTATGATGTTAGTGATGCTAATTCTTGTACTGAGTGGATCATGGAATGGTTACACCTTGCATCTAATGGTTAATGTAATTTTAAAGGCAAACATTTGATGTTTTCTCTGTGGAGTTGTTAATGCAATTTCCTGCTTTTTGAATTTCTTATGATACCCATTTAGAAAATGTTGAGAGGTTTTGTCTTCACTACTGCGTGCATTATAGGTCACTTAATTAAGAACATGCCTTCATCTTTTGTATGATATGCTGATTGATGCTTTTGAAAATGCTATACTTCTTTAACTGTAGCACGACCCTATGTCATGATATGAACGATGTGCTCTTTCGCTTTGTGTAGTTTTATTAAATTTTCTTACTGATGTAATATCTGAAGGAAATTAGAATATTAATTTTTGTATTCTATTTTATGATAGAAACTCATGTGCATTTGCTATTTGGTTTGTTTATGTCCAATTTACTTTCATTCATACAGCGACTTTTTCTTAGAAGCTACGAAAGTGACTTGAGTCCTTATTCTGCATGGAACATAACAGGAACATATAAAGGTTTGTATCCTCTTCTTGTTTTCTAGGACTTAATCTGAACATAAAAAAATGCACATAATTGATTTTTTTGGTTACGAACTTCGGTAAATTTGATGATTTGCAAGTGAAATGTTGAAAGAATGTGCTATACCCAACAAAATGAGGTAGCTAGTCATATTAACTTTACTTTCCATATCTCTTTATGAATCTTGATTACTCTTATAGTGATACACAGGAAGATGGAACTTTGTAGAGACCACAAATGGATCCTCTAGGCTTTTTGATTTTGGGAATTCTAATGGTGAATCAGTTTTGGAGTTGGTGAGTACTTCGACAAAGATAAGTGGTGTACACTATGTTCAGGTAAAAATGATGTTAACTCTGTTTGCTCATTAGTATTATCATCATTTTAGTATGATATTGCTTATTATTTATCATCATAGTATGTTATATCCCTTCTGATTGTGTAAGAGGTTTTCATTCATATTTTCTTCCTTTATTTTGAACGTATATAAGAATTTAGTTACTAAGTATCTGATATTTTATGATATATAGTGAAATAATCTTTCTGAACTTTTGCTTCTTTATAGTAATATTTGACTATATATATATATATATATATATATATATATATATATATATATATATATATAAAAGCTTTTTTTGCTTCAAAAAACATCATATTTTTTGGGATCTGATTTCATGTCTTGCTGGTGGCATTCAAATAGTTTGTTATCTTGGCAAACAGATAGTGCCAATCAGCATGAAACCATGCTCAGCTTGCAATGATGCATCACTGGCATTCTTGTAGGACAAAATTAAAACCTGAAAAAAGAAACATGCTTGTTGTTGATTGTTGTGATTTTGGCAGGCATGGAACCTGAAATTTTTTTTTTATTGATTTGGTAGAATCCTTAAATAGTTGAGATGGCTTTTGGATGGCAGGTTGCACATGCTTTGGCTTTCATCTTAACCTTGGCTTTAAATTGTTTCTCGATTTGCAAATTTGTCTGCATTAGCTCTTCAAGCAAGATATCTTTTGGTGTTACCATTTTATCCTTCACAATGATCACTTATTGAGATTCCTCAACTTTGATTTTATTTTTGTGCTTGAAAGAGGTGTAAGCCTGTTCCTTTAAAATGGGAACTATCTTTGCAAGAACTTGGACACCCATGTTTATCTTTATCACAAGAATTTGAACAGCTTTCGACATGGAAACCAGTCTTATTAGTTTCACAATCCTGTTGCACTGTCAACCCAATCAAGGATTAAAGGATCTATTGTACGCTTCATAATCTTGGATCAACACCTCAAATCTTATTTTGTCATGGCAGGGAGCAGTCACTTTTCATGACGTGTTTGACAGCATGCATGATCATGTATTTTCCAAACTGAGATTAGAAGGAGTATATATTTGGCCCTTCAGGCAGCTTCGAATGGTAGCCAGTAGGTAAGATCTATCATTTTCTTTTTTTTTACCTTTGTTACCATGAGATGTTTGTAATTCAGTACAAGTGTTGGTTTTTATTTGTTGTATTATTCATCTTTCACCATCGGTTTCAAAATCATGGTCATTTTCTTGTGTGTTTAGATAATTATGATTACTGAAGATTCTGGCAGCTACAAATTCCTCTAGATGTTGAAGTGTATGACACACAATCACTATTTGCTGCTTGTGATTATTATTTTTTTAAATATGAAGACATTAAAGGATTCTTCTAATTTTTTTATTTTTTATTTTTGAAAATTCATATTGTGATAGTTGTTTTTGAAAATTACATGTATCTTGTATTGCATTGTCCCATTGGGGCCACTTGTATCCTTGGCATATTGTCTGTTGTTTTAGTTGCTTGTTTATTCTGATGATTTCATAAATTTGTTATGACGCAATATATTTACTAGCATTAGTTTTTAAGTGTCGATGGGTTAGTTGATAATCATATTCACTTGATATATACACTTAGATAGGAGGCTACGGGTCCGAGAGACATCTTGGTTCATCATGCCATTGCTTTAGGTTTGTATACAGCTTCACTGATTTTAGTAAAAGGTGATTTAGTTGCATGTGGTTCTAGGTTACTACTAAAAAATAATAATTTTGGTTATAGTTTTCCTTGTGATGGCCTAGGATGGTACCATCCATCATAGGACAGTACAAGCTCAGTATAGGACACTGCAAGCTCTGTACCAAGCAGTTTGTGTTTTTCTGTTCTTTAGTCTTTTTTAGCTTTTTTTCGAAACTCGATATGTATTGGCCTACCAACATTTGTACTCGGTATGGACCGGTACCATATTGGTCCAAGCCCTGATCAGAATAGTTCACGGAATTGTGAACCTTGGTTCCAATGTGTTTTTCACTAAATGCAATGAAAAACTTGTGGTCAGTAGGGATATCATTACTTTCTCTAGGGTGTGCATGAAGAGAAGTTTACAATGACTTGGTGTCAATGCATTCCAAGGGTGACTTCACTACTTCTAGGGGACCAAATCTTTCTTTTCTCTGTGAAGTTTTCTTTTTCATTGTACTATACTTTGACTCTATAGAAATTCACCTTCCCTTTCCTTTTGAACTCTTGAGCTATATTAGTCCTATGATGGCTTTTTCAGTGTAGGGAAAGAAAGAAGGGAGCATAAACACGTGATACACATAGATTTGGCTTCATGCTGGTTACTTTGGTTTTAGATGTTATGTTCATGCTGAATCTAGTTTCTCAATGTCTGCTTTTGTGCAACTTTGGAATTATTATTATTTTTTAATTTTACTTACTTTCCATATGTGCACCTCAATTGTATTTCTGAATCCTGGATTAAGTACTAGATTATGACTAGTAGTATTTTGAAACTATTGTAATATAAGTTTGTTATATATAGTGGAGGAGATGGCAAGGCACTTCAAGAAGAAGATTACTTTTTGTCCAATCCATATCACTTGGTATGAGTTCTTAGTTCATTAAAGTTCAACCTTTCTTTTTCACCATATTCTCATTGAAATACACTGATGGAAGATATTTGAACATTTGTTTTTTGGTGTTCTATTTTCTGGCAAATTGCAGCTGTTATTTATTTCTTTCCAGAAAACCAGAGCTATATAGCTAAATGATACAAAATTGGCAAGAAGCAGTTAATTCTTTGCTACATCCATTATCAAAACTAAATGATATGGTTATCATTTTAGCATGCTAAATTTGTGAGAACTTTCTAAAGAGAATGATTTTAAACTCGTAGAAGATAATCTAAATTTAATGGAAGAGAGCATAAGCCACTCACCTAACTAAGTGAAAACCTTTTTCATATGAGATTAGGTTATCACGTTATGCTACAGTGCCCCCGGCATGAGTTGTTTTACTTTGATACTTGTTACATTCTGCAGGCTGAATGATGGCATGGTGTAGTTCGGTGTTAGAGAACTTTCCAGTGATTTTCATTTAATAATTTTGTCCAACAGTTAGTGATTTTATTTCTGTTGCATATTTACTCAGTTCAAAGTTGATTATACCGATGGACTTGCTGGAGGGTTATTATAAATCTAATGGATAAAGTTGGAAGCCCATGTCAACTATGATCACTTACTGTGTTTGAAAGTGCATTAGCTTCCTGAGGCCATGACATGGCCCACTGAGCTTATTTAGCATGGGGAAATTAAGCTACTGAATTTTAGCTATGGCAATAAGTTGTAGCCTTGTATGCTGGAACACTATCTTTGTCTTGTTTACTTATTACTTATCTTACATTAATGTTCATAATTATGTGATTGTGCAACATGGAACAGTATTTTACTTTACAGCCTAGGCATGACATTGCAATTTTCTTGAAGTTAAATCTTAATCACCATAGTTTATGTCTGAGGTCAAAATGTGCAATAAACTCTCTTTTCTTTTGTTTGCATAGAATGTGACATTGAATTGGATTGTTTTGTGCTGATAAGGACACATTATCAATGCAATGGTATATGGAATATGACTCCTCTTCTAAAATTTCAGAAATGTGATGGCTTTGTCAACATTTTTATGATCTAACTTATTTCTCAGCATTGTCCAAAACATGGTTTCAAATACTGTTCTGACAAATAACTGGTATTGGACTATGTGGTTCGATATCTTTATGTTTTATTATTATTTTGGGTGATACTGGATTGTACGGATCAGTATACCACCCGGTACACTGGTGCCATACCAGTCGAGTATCAAATTGAGATTTAAAACCTTAGTTCAAGGTAGCTATGGTCTATTAGGATTTTTACTGCATTTGCTTTCTTTTCGAGTAAAAGGCCATAGAATAGTTATTTTCTGTGTTTTTCCTGACAGCTTGGTGTGTTTTCTTCTCAAGTACTTCAAGAATCTCACCAAGATAAAATCTGGAGGAGAAAATGTAAATCTTTATCCTTTACCTTTTAAATTGTTTCTCTTTTACGTTACCTAACATTTTAACTGTATCACTTGCTTTATCAGCTTTAAATTATGATGTGGAGAAACATTGTAATATAGAAATAGCTGCTCAAGTTTCCCGCACATCTGGCCAACATGGTACTGATTTCTTAGATCTCACCTGTTTCCATTTATTCATATTTTATTGTTTTGTGGTGGTTTCTTGTATGTTTAATTAGTGATGAAAATAATGTTATGCTGGTGTTATTGACAGTCTTGGAAGATCACTTAGCATTATTCTTTTTATTAGTTTTGGAAAGAGTATCATCCTTAGTCTTTAATAGAGCATAAAATCATATAAACACTGCTTGAATCATAACTCTGTATGCAAAATCTTGTTACCACCATAATTTTATTGCAGAATGCTATCAAGTTTGATCATATGCATAGAATTATTTGATGTAACACTAGGAGTAGAAAAGACAAGGCTTATTCAGTAAGTCAAAGACCAGATTCTCCATTTATTAATCTTTGCTTTCATCGAACTATAAGTATATGATTATCGGTAAAGAAATAATTACTGAGAATCATGAAAATCTAAATGAAAATAATATGTGATTTCAGATAATATGATTCTGCGGAATATATGCTTGAATGATAAGTTTGATTCGACCAAAAGATTAGAAATGCACATTCTTCACGAGCATAGCACTATATCAATTGCTGCATAATGTGCTTGTCACATATTGACAAAAGCATCAAAGGTAGCACATGATTGTTCTGTCTTGATCCATCCTGTATGTTTTGCATTTGCAATTTATGTTGATTTTATGTTTTCTAAACATCATAGTTGAGTATCCAAGGATTTATAAGGAATTATTTTAATTCACTTGTCAGATATGCACAAATGCATCAAAGGTAGCATATGGTAGTTCTATCTTGGTCCATCCTGTATATTTTGCATTTGCAATTTATGTTGATTTTATGTGGTTTAAACATCATAGTTTAGTACTCTGAACTCTGAGGATTTATAAGCAATTATTTTAATTATCAACAAGTTTTATATATATGTCAGTTGTTGGAATATTTTCATGTTGAGTGCTGATGAAGTTTTAATGTTCATTTGCTGCCTTTGATGGTAACAATATGTAGGCATGCTGGGTTTTCTTAATCAATATATAAATTTTAAACAATTGGGTTTTCAGTCATTTTCATGCTTATTAACATGATCATATGCTTAGCTGAATATGTTATATTTTTACTGTATTCATTGATATGAGTCCATTACTTTAAATATATATGCTAAGTAGTCTAGAAGATTCCCTTTGCTAATTATGTCTCTTTTTAGTACATGGAGATCATGAACGTTATCATCTGGAGGGCTTATTGGAGAGTCCAAAGGTCGATGATGATGGGGAGTGCTTTTCCCCCATTTTGTTGAATGCTACCTCATTGAACACTGAGGTCTACTACAATAAAGCCGTTAATTATACACTGATGGTCACCTTTGTATCCTTCATGATCAAGCGATCATGCATTTATTAAATATTTATTCGCTTTCCTTTTTGGAAGCCTTGACATGCTAATGCTCTAGGTCTCTTTCCTTCAAGTTCTGCTGCTAATTAGACAAATGGAGCATAGCAATACCCAGTCTGTGAGTCTCTACTTTAGCATCCAATAAAAAACATTTCCAGCAAGTGCACACCATATGTCCATTTGTTTCTATGATCAAATATTTTTTAAACTTGTATGCCACTGTGGGTTTCATTCTATTTACAGGGTGCTGCCAAGGTTTCTGTCATAATGATTGGACAACAAGCTATCATGGATGCGTATTTCTGTCTTTTACATTTGACAGCAGGAATCTTAGTTGGTAAGTTCTAAATCTGTTGATGTTGTGTGAGTATTTTAATAAGTTTAGAGCTAGTAAAATGTGCAATTTGAAAAATTCTTTTGCTGTATACTAGAGGGAAATTTTGTACATACTATGTTGTGCTAGGAAATAAACCTCAGGTTGTAATTCCATATCAGCCTCCACTCAGACCAGTTTGATATGTTGGTACATTATATTCTGCCACAGATATCACTGAAAAAATATATAAGTTGGTGTTGGTACTTAATACATTATATTATGTATTGTTAACGGTTTGATAAGACTGGTGTGGTCAATAAACTGCGATACTTGAACCTGTGCTGTTGTTAAGTTTAAAGAAACATTTTGAAGTTGAATTCCCCGTGTGACTTGTAACACCCAAGTAATCATTTACTTTGTATACAAAAATAGTTGCCTATTATTTGATGTTAGGCATTATCAAAGGTATCTGCATGACCATAAATCTTTATTTGTTTTCCTGACCAACTTTCAAAATGTTTACTCTGCGTCAAATTGTTTTGTCTGTGATAGTTTCTAGTTCTACTACATTTTGTCTAACCCAATATTCATCCTCTTCACGTAAACACTGCCAGGATAATATTGTAGCCTCCTTAGATTAACTTTTCATGGAAACATTCAAGAAAACAATCACTTTGTTTTCAAGTTATTGTTATTTAGTGATGATCATATGTTAGAAATTATCATTTAAAAACTAGCAGTTAAGGAGACATTACCAAAAAGAGTTCATGTTGGTTTTTAGCACGGTTTGCCTTATTGATCCATATCGACCATCGATACAATATATATTGAACCATATTAATGTACCAAGACATGGTACAGTGGAGCACACCAACAAATCGATATGTACCGCCCGCACCAATCTCCTGTTGGGTCGGTACATACTGCCCATACTATGCGGTATGTTACGGTATGGTGAACCTTGGGTTTTAGTATTAGCCTATCTGATAATTGATGAATTTATCAAGCCACTTGATATTTTTGGACCTTTTCTTCATAAAGCTACAATCTTAAGGTTGGATTCTCCCATGAATAGCTAAGAAGTAGCTGATAAAAATATATAACTTTTATGACCGAGGTGCCATGTTAGCTAAGAAGTGACTGATAAGAATATATATATATATATATATACACACACACACACACACACACACACACACACACACACACACACACACATATGTATGTGAAATTATTTGGGGGTGGGTTGGCTAGGTGAAATATTAGCCGGGATTGACAAAGATCTGCCTGTCCTGACTAGCTGACTCAACCAATCTGAGAATTTTTTTACTGAGGAGATGTTTCCTTTTTTAACTCCATGATCTCACGGAGGTAACTTGTAGATTTCCTCCTCCAACGGTCCAACCCCATCCCTATGGAAACCTCAACACCAATAGTGACACGAGAAAGCTCACCGATTATGATCTACATTTGGAAGGTGTCTGCAAGGGGAAGAAGAGGAGATGAGGACAAGGAAAAGAAGAGGGAGAGTAAACTGAGAAACAGAAGTCTGTTCTCTCACTAGACCCACTGGAGGTTACACAGCATCCATCACTAATCTTTCTTAGGGAAGCTACCAGGGAATGAGAAGGATAAATGGCAGAGAACAAGAAGAAGAATTTAATTCTTTCTTGTACTCTTCTATTGTCTTGAACTTTAACATGTGCATATCCACTGATAGTAATCGTTCAATATGGCCAATTTCAAGCTATTTCTGTTACTGAATTAAACATTCGGTGGATATAATTTTGCTTGTTTCTGGTTGCAGAGTCCCTTTTCAATGCTTTTGCAACAGCAGCATTCTTCAAATTTGTTGTTTTCTCCATTTTTGAGATGAGATATCTTCTTGCCATTTGGAAGGCAAGTAGACCTATGAATAATGGAGAAGGTTGGGAGACTATGAGGCGTGAACTGTCAGTTCTATATAGCCGCTTTTGTAAGTTCTTAAATTGAATTATTAACTGTCCAAACATTTTTCATGGTTTACATAAAATAAGGAAATGTTTCAGTTTCTTTCATTAATGTTCAATGGATACTTGAATGACCAGTCTCACATTAAGGTCCTTGTAGAAGATATATGCAGATTTTATACAAAGTGGCATCTACATTAGTTAATGTGAATAATACAAAAAATTCGCATGGAAAATTCAGAATTTGCACAAATAGTTGGAATTAGTCCTTTTGTCATAGTATCTAATGTGGACTTCCCAATGTGACAGTTGATATGATCTGACGACCACTTTCTGAAATATGTTGTAGTATGTGCACTCATATTATTTCTGCTCATGTTTAAAGGAACAATAGTGATTTGACTTCCATTTTATGTCCAACTTCACTTGACTTCTAGGTTAAGGAACAATAGTGATTCGACTTCCATTTTATGTCCAACTTCACTTAACTTCTAGGTTATCCAAATGCTATACCAGGAACCTAGACTATCAAAGATACTTATCCCATTAAGGACGGCACTGTGGCACCATGGAGCAGCACATTGTTTTCAGTTTTATGTTATATGACTGGCTCAACCTGATAGATATTAGGCAGATAATAATTAAATGCAACTTTGCGAATCATGAGATCTTGAGATCAGTCATAAGATAATCTGTATTCAAGGGAGTAAAGGCACATGATCACTGAGGCTGGCATCCTTGAAACTGATTGGGTTAGCTCTATGACAATAGTAAACGACAAGCTTCACATGTTGCAGACTAGAGATGTTCTCCAGCCTTTCTTATCATGCTGAAACCTATTGTTGCTTTTGGTCACAATAAGTATTGGGAAATTCCTTTTCTAAAACCACCTTTTGTTCATTTGATTTTTAGAGAAGAATTTAATGCTAGTTCTTTCATAGTTTGATGAATCTTAGTTATTCTTTTCTATGAAAATCTCCTCAAGAGGAAGTCCCAAATTCTCAGTGGTGGGTAAGCTAGACGTTGCTGATTATTTATCAATCCTCCATGGACTCAAGGTGAAAATATATTTAGGATAGAAATAGGCAAAAAATGATTTTTTTGTTATGATTTCAGTTTCAAATTCTGGTACTATTTTGGTTCCTGGGAAACTGCTACTAACCAGTACAATCATATGCTGACACATGGCATGCTCTGATGTCTTGATGGCATGGCTGGCACAAGTACAATAAAAATTCACAAACACTGGCTAGAAAATAATAACAAAATAAAAAAAGGACAATTATTTCATCCATTCACTGTGACATAATAGTGCAACACTCGCTGCTGATCACTTCTGGGAGGTCTCTGCTATGGACTGCTGTGAGCAGCCAATGCGCAACAAGAGGCATAGATTGCCTGAATGGATCAAGTTCATTGCAAATATGCTTTTCCAGAGAATGGAGGCTGCCAGACAGCCAGTCAGCATCATAAGAGAAGGGGAAGGTGTTAATGAGGGGAGGTAGGCCATTAGCCAATAGGATATGGAGGGTTGGAAGGGGGATAGAGTAGTGACAAGGGGAAGTATCTACTTTAAAGATACAAGGGATGCCAGGAGAAAAGGAAGGGAAAAACTGAAGAAGAAGCTCACAGAAACTTCATGGACAAGCTGGTAAAAACAAATTAAATTTTAGGGTTAGTTGGTTCATGTGTCACTACTGCTATGCTACTATGGGCTGGTTCATACCATGCAGTATACCTGATATGTTGCAAAAACATGATGTCTGTCATAATGATCTGAATGTGATATGTGTTTCATATTAATATGAATGTGATGCATTGTAATACTACGAACGTCTCTCATGACAATGTGCTCTTGCCAGATTGGATGCCCTTTTCTTGTGGAGTAATTGATTGCTTGGTTTTGTTTCTTATTGCTAATGAACATCAATAAATTTAGCTGTGATTTGTCATCTCATGAGCAGAATGAACTAGATTTATAGAACAATGAGATCTTTGAATTATCGGATATTTCATAATTAACTTAAATTTTAATGTTTTTGTTGGTTACTATCATTCTTAAACAAGTTGTGCTACTTTATATTATCAATGCTTCACCAAGTTGTGCTACTTTGCAGATGGCATTCTTTTGGGAGGCATTCTATTGATGTATGAGCTGCACAATTTACTACGCCCCATTCTTTTTGCTATGTATTCTTTTTGGATACCCCAAATAATCACTAATGTCATTCGGGATACAAGGAAACCCCTGCACCCTCATTATATAATAGGCATGACTCTCACTCGGGCTGCAATTCCGTTATATGTATTCGGTTGCCCAAGCAACTTTTTGCGCATACAGGTTGATAGAAGTTGGTGCATATTTTTGGGATTATTTATGGGATTGCAAGCATTGATTCTTCTGCTTCAGTATTTTCTTGGATCTCGGTGGTTTATTCCTCGTCAGGTAGGTCTTTATCTGAAACCTCCTCTTTTGAAGAGAAAAGATGTAGAACTTTGTTGTTCTTCTATTTGGATGACTGCTAATTCATGCCCCTAGTCACCCCTTCATATCAGTCATGAAGTTAATGTTTTGAGTTTGATACCAATATTGTCGTGTATTTCTTCTTTAGCACCATTAGATAGTTGAGTTATATAGTTGGTTAGTTAATTATTGGATATAATGATCACCATGTTTAAGTTTTATGTAGCAGTGAGAAAACTAACTTGTCTAGAGTCTTGCCACCAGAGCTCATAATCTGTAGTCCGTGTTTGGTTTAACTATTAGTGATCTGACTGTTGGTCATTGATTTTTCAGATCCTACCAGAGAAATATTGCTACTACCGGAAGCTCGAGAACGATACTAATCAGATTGCTGATTGTGTTATTTGCATGACTGGTATTGACCTCCTCACACAACAACGATCCAATGACTACATGGTATCGAGGAGCTTCTGCATTTCATTTCCCTTGTGAACTGAATTGCTGGTTAGAAACCTAATCGTTTGGCTTTAATCGCACAGGTGACACCATGTGATCATTTCTTCCATACTGGATGCTTACAGAGATGGATGGATATTAAAATGGAATGCCCAACTTGCCGGCGTTCCCTGCCACCAGCATAGCGACTAACTACGTGCAGGATAATAGCACTTGGCTCGATATGTAAGCATGATGGGCTTTGGCATTTCTTAATTACTTGTCCTTATGGCATCAGGAACGATCGTAGGATAGCTTTCAAAGGAAAGAAAATGAAGATAGAAATTGATAGCAACACATGAGAGACTTGTATTTTCCATGCATTGTATATTATAATGTTGTATCATCTTAGGCTGCCGGCAGAGTTGCCTGTGATTATGAAAGGGAAGTCAATATAGAAGCACAGCATGTAAAAAAAGTGTCAAGGCGGGGTTTAATGGGAACGATTATTTTCTTTTACCACGATGTTAAAGTTAGTACATAGTGTTTGAAATGGCAGCATTTTTTTTTTCTGGATATAAGGAATTAATCAATGGTGCTATTGTGTGTTTGGTCGCGGATCCGATCAAGAAATCCATCAAAATTTTTATCTCGAGATTCAAATGATAGCAAGCCGCCGCGGCGTGGTCTCGGGCAACATGCGGTCGAGGAGCACGACGCAAGTGAGCTGCGGTCGAGGGGTATGGCTCAGGCGGGCAGGCCACACAGGTGTGGTCTCGGGCAACATGCGACCGAGGAGCACAGCGTAGGCGGGCTGCAACCGAGAAGTATGGCTCAGGCGGGCAGGCTGCGCAGGCATGCTCTCAGGCAACATGCGACCGAGGAGCACGACGCAGGCGGGCTGCGGCCGAGGGGTATGGCTCAGGTGGGCAGGCCGCGCAGGTGTGGTCTCGGGCAACATGCGACCGAGCGGTATAGCTCAGGCGGGCAGATCGCGTAGCCATGGTCTCAGGCAACATGCGGTCGAGGAGCACGACGCAGGCGGGCTGCGGCCGAGGAGTATGGCTCAGGCGGGTAGGTCGCGCAGGCGTGGACTCGGGCAGTCTTCGCCCGGAAGAGACTGAGGCAGGGCCAAGATTTCTTTTCACGAGGACTACATCGGATAGCCACCACGGGTGCTTGACCTCTTCTATGGAGTCCGCTGCTAAAGGTCGTCCCTTCTCCTCACGGCCACCCAGGCCTCCACCGCGATGGACTAGTTAGTCCACTGGAGCATCTCTGGCACCGTGGTGGGGGGTCGCTCCGCGAGGGACCAGGAAAATCTGGAGGGTCGCAAGCCTATCATAAACACCTGCATTAACAGAGAGGGATGAGCGTCCGGCAAACCCCGGATTTGCGTGGCAAAGCTATCCACAAAATGTGAGAGGGGCTCGTACTCCCTTTGGTTGAGTCTGATGAGTAGTGCCACGGACAGTTTCGACCGGGTGTAGGCCAAGAAGTTAAGCTCGAAGTCCTTGACTAGCTGGTCGAAGGAGGCGATAGTCCCGGTCTTCAGGTCGCTGTACCACGTGCGAGCTGGCCCCCTTAGGGTGGTGGGAAACGCCTTGCACATCAAAGCATCAGAAGTTCCATACAGTGCCATTTGGGCGCTAAAAGCAACTACATGGTCCGCCGGGTCAGTGGAGCCATCGTAAGCGTCCAGGGAGGGGAGTCGGAAGTTCGGGGGGGCATATGAACCTGTATCTCGGATGTGAATAGAGATCCTTGGTGTGCGTCCTCCCCGAGCTCTCCCTTGGACCTGCGAAGCTCATTCTGCACCTCGTCGAGTCGCTGGCTGACGAAGCGCAAGTGGGCTCGCAGGGAGTCCGTAGAATCCGAAGACAACGCCTCGGGTTCCGGGTGGCCTCTCGAGTTTGCCGTCACTCGATCCTCGAGTGGGGCCGATGGGACCCAAAGCGAAGCAGGGAGCTCCCGAGGTGGCGTGCGAGCTTGAACAGGTGGCTCCTGTTGCCGCAGTGGTTGGACGGCCGGCAAGTGCGACGGACGAGAAACAAGTGGAATAATGGATTGCACCATAGCGGTCAGAGTTCGGACTTGGTGGGTGAGGTCGTGAAAGGCCTCAAACGACACAAGCGACGGGTCGGCGGGGGCACCGTCGGGCAGCGACAAGCTCGGGTCGTTGAATATCCGCCAATATCGCTCTGAGGTCATGGCGGGGTGTTCGTCACGATGATCTCCGTGCGGGGGATGTTCCCCCGAAGCTCCAATCGGGTGCGACCTCAGCCGTGGGCTCGTCTGAGCCAATCGGGTGATCCCTCGACATCAGGGCCCTCCTTCTAGCGCCAAAATGGTGGTGTAACCAACTTTAAGCCGTGGCCTCGGGTTCGGATGATGGGGGATCTTCCCGGGATGACCTTTGAGTCCGCTGAGGTGGTCGGCTGCGATGGTCCGATCGGAAAAGGGGTCGTTGTTCCCTCTAGAAGGGGGCTCCTCGCTTGGGCGTTTAGTGGGAGGCCACCGTCTTCGCACCTGCACACAGGTCGGGTCGGGAAGCTCGACCCTACCCCTCCGACGATCAAATTAGCGGATAGTGGCAGGAGAATTCTTTAGCTAAGTTGTGTCTTCTTGTGTGCCTCTCTCTTTTTCTCTCTCCTTCCTCTCGGAGCGCGAGGATTATCATTGTTTGATGTGCCTGCCCGCAGGGGGCAGGATCGTACTTCTGGTAGCGTCTGACACCGACGTTGACGTGGCGTGAGCGATTGAGCTTGATCAGAGTATTAATGTGCCTCGATCGGCGTTCCGATCTGTGTTGACCAAGTGCTTTGAGGCGTTATTTGGGACAACTGACGTCACGTGAGTCTTATCGCAATTATTATCCAATTTAATTATTTTAAATTTTAATGGATCGATTATCTCATTGATTCCAATCATAATATCAACAGTTATCCCCTAACTCTTCTACCAGGAGACGATGGCCAACAGAAGCGAGTCTAGTAGACCACCAACGATGGGACCATATCGCCACGTACCACCGCCCACTGTAATTAACAGGAAGCCCGTCCCTGTAGCCCATATCCGATAGGTCATTGTTACCCAACCGGCTCATCTCGGCCCTCCATTCACCGAGATCACCTCTCCGTGCCGCTTCGCCTCGGATAGGACCGCAGCGCAGCCCATTGCTCAGCAGCCGCGGGTCCAGATGACACATCATGGGCTGTCTGTGGCAGGCGGGACCCACTGCGTGATCCGAGTTAGACGGCGCACAAGCGGTCGATGCGGACAGATGGTGGGCAAAGGCCGCCGGCGCCCAAGTGTCCTCCATTTCGCCGCTCCACCATCCAAATGTAAATTGCGATCGATCGATATATAAACGCCCCACCCCCACCCTTTAACCCACCCTCGCTTCTCGGATTAGAGTCGTCATCTAGCTGGGCAAAGGAAATAAAAAGAGTGCAAATAACACGGTGACAGATCTTTACCCATGGCGTCCACCGAGAAGTCGGCCACCGCCGGCAGAGTAGGAGGAAGAGGGGGGAAGGAGACGCACTTCCGGGGGGTTAGGAAGCGGCCATGGGGGAGGTACGCGGCGGAGATACGGGACCCGGGGAAGAAGAGCCGGGTCTGGCTCGGGACCTTCGACACCGCCGAGGAGGCGGCTCGGGCGTACGACGACGCCGCCCGCCAGTTCCGCGGCTCCAAGGCCAAGACCAACTTCCCCCGCCCTGATTCCTACCCGTACCCCGGCAGCCCCAGGAGCCAGAGCATCACGGTGGGGTCCTACGGCAGGGAAGCCACCGAACCGCCGCTCAAGATCCCGCTCCCGCCCCCGCTCGACCTCAATATTCATCACCGTGGCGGCGTCGGCGGCTGCAAGCGGTTTCCCTTCCACCCATACCCGACCGTCGCCGCCACCACAGTGCCGGCGGGATACCCGCGCCTCCTCTTCGACATGACGGTCAGATCGGAAAAAGCGGCTGCGATCAGTCGCCACCACCTCCTCACTCTGTGTCCGCCCACGATCCTCGCCGATCCGCGGGCCGCGATGGCCTGCAGCGTTGATAGCGACTCGGACTCCTCCATCGTGGATCTCCACCCTAGCCACCGCTCTCCGGCTTCGCACAAGATGCTCCCCTTCGATCTCGACCTCAACCTTCCCCCTTCACCCGAGATCGCGTGATCCATCTCCTACCCCGCTACTTTATCACATCGACCATCCCAGTCCGAGCACTTTCTTTCTCATCTCTCCTTTCCATCCCATCCCTTTTACCAGGGCAAGTAAAATGGTAACACCACCAACGGTGAGAGAAAGAGAAAAAAACTATATATATATATATATATATATATATATATATATATTTATTTATTCATTCATTCTTTCCACTACAACGGAAATCCTCGGTGTCATCCCTTCTCTCCTTTGTTGATTATTATTATTATTATTAATAACACAATTTTGAGAGATTATATTATCATAATATAACGTAGAGAGATTATATTTGTTTTGTCCCTCTACTTTGTTGATTATTATTATTGTCGATTGGTGATTCCCTCGATTTCTTGATTATTAGTATTGTGTTGATTTAAAAGCGAAAGAGTAGTGTCGTTTCTGTCGATGAGCTGTATCGGTGGGTCCCAACGTGACTCGGCTCGAAAAGCGCTCCCGGTTGAAGACGTGGCTCACCAATTCGAACGAACCCTACAATTCTGCAGTCCCTTCGCCACGTTGGGTACGGACCACCGACGGCCGTGCCCTCATTTTCTCCTCGCTGTCCCACGACGGTACAGTGATCTCTGAGCACACAAAAGCCAAAGGAGCAAAGCCAGGAGGGGAGAGAAAGAGACGGGCGACGAAAGACAAGTTAGCTCGGGGGGCGCAGCATGTACCGTCGTCGCCTCTGGTGCAGCTCGTGGTGCACGAAGCGGCGCCGCGTCGTGGCGCGGGGAACAGGATGGCCACACGACGCCTCCCTCCCAGAGGCGGAGAGGAAGAGAGTACTTACTCACCACTTCGGTTTGGTCAAGGACGTCGCCACTACCTATCCCATTGGCTCATGATTATTTGGTCTAAAGCATTTAACTCAATAAAATTCATTATGGTACATTCTTATAAGCCAATTTGTATTATTATTATTTTTTACTCATCTTCAATGTATTGAGTAAATTGGAATGTTCTCGTTATAATCCTTCAGTGAATTGGAGTAAATTGGTCTAAAGATTATTTTTTACTCATCTTCAAATTTGATTGAGTTGATTCTTCAGTGAATTTTTTTCTCACTTTAGGACCTTCCGGCAATCTTTTCTAATTGCTGCTTGGATCAAATATAGTGTTCTTACGGCTTGAAAGAAATATAAGCATAGTAAAGAAGGGGAGTAAATCCTTACTGTGCATAGAATGAGTCAGAGATATTGTGCTAAGCAAGCAAGACCTTCATCATTCGTTTGAAGAATGTAAACCTGTCGAGGTTCAAACTGGAAGGGAAATCGATCCGTTAACCGGATTGCTCATTATCTGTCCCCGTCAAGTTGGGAGCTCAACTAGCAGCGAAGTTTTAGTACCACAGATGACATGATGCTAATCCTCTCCTCTTTGTTTTTGATAATATTCTCGCTTAGGCAATTTGCTTCAAAGTTTTTCATCAAGTTTGTTCGGTCTGTATCATACTCTTTCTGTTCTATTTGCAGAAACACAGATCACTTCTCATGTTCTTTGTTTTTTTTTTTTTTTTTCAGTCTAAACTTATTTTCAGACATTTAAGTGTAACTTTTGGATTAAAAGGGTCACGAATAATTTATTTGATCTAAAAGATAAGAAAACGGAAAGAAACATATAAAAGACATCATAATAATTGAGTACCTTATCAGCATAGCATAGTCCTCAACATCCGGAGGAGTAATAACATTAGATCCCTCAACCTCAAAAAGAAATAACTAGAGTCGAGGGAGAAGAAGATGATCAAGTACAAGCGAACCAATTGAGCTTCCTTAGATCAATGGTAAGAAAGTTGAGATACCTTAAAATCGATCAAATCCGTCTTGCATCTAGTGGTTATTAAGTCGATAAAGGAGACGTGCGTAAGGATATGCAAAGTCTCAAATACTTAAGCGAGGAACAAAAGATTCGAGGGTTTGAGTGGCTATACATATGGAGAATGAAAGATGAGTGTCAGTGGATCGACAGTCCTCACGCTGCGCACGGGTGCTGAATCGAACCACTAATTTTACGAGCTAAATAAATATTAAGATAATAATAATAATAATAATAATAATAATAATAATAATAAAAAATGTACGGTGTACTAACTAGAGTCCTAATCTCTATAGGAGTAGAATCCCCTAGGCTGGCTACAAGTTTGGATTCAAGAGTGAGATGTCTCGCAAGTTAGCTCAAGAGAGCAGGCATAACGATGGAAGGGCTACAGGAGTGTGAGGTTCTCAATCGAAGGTCTTTGTTTCCGACCCGGTTTGTCAACGATAGCCGTGTCGACTTTTAGTCGTACATGGATTATGGTTGACCACATCAGCGTGCAATTTCCATTATCATACACCAATTGACCCCCAATTTACGCAAGTGACCTCCTCGAAGGAAACAAAATACACTACCATATGGAACGTTATAGTGTACTTAAACGTGATATAACAATAGAAGATGAGTGATGTATTTATTATCTATCTAACCTGCAATGCCCAATTCCCAATTCCATCTTAGACCTTAGAAGAGCGGAATTTATGGCAACTTTAAGACCTACTAAGACAACGATGGCAGCCTCGCCCATCTCCCCGCCCTGTTGTGCCTGATCTTGCGTTCCTCCTCGCCTCCTCTTCATGATCTCATCTGTTTCGCCCGTCGCTTCGCCTCACGCTGCAGGCCAAGTCGCAATCCTCTTCACCGCAGGCCGAGCCGCAATCCTGTCCGCCGGAAGCCGTAGGCCGCGTCGCCTGCCCTCGGACCTCTCCGCCTCGTCCCGGAGGCTGCATCGCCATTCGATCCGCCTCACGCCGCTGGCTTGCAGTTCCAGCCTCAGATCTTGCCACTCCTCCGTGGTAGAATCTCTTCTCCAATAAACCCTACATGCTTGTTTCGTCTCCTTGTTTTGACCAACAGATCTCTGCGCCTCGCTCCAATCCCTTGGATAGATTTGGTAGAATTTGCTCAAAAATGTCATGGACCTCTGCTATCGCTCGCTTTTTCTTGAATTAGGATGTGAATAAGTCGTCCGTTTCGTTCAATTCTGTTCTGAATCTGAAGGACGTTTGGACGTGACATCCTTACTTGATACTCCTCCCTTTTCTTGCGCAAAAAGTTGTGTGTTTGAAGTGTGGATCTTGGAAAATTGGATATGGATCTAGTTTTTCTTTTCTTGATTTGCCTGATCTGACTCACGATCTGGTCAACAATTGAACTAGGGATGGACTGGGGTCGATCCAGTATAACTTTGATTCTTTTAGCAGTCCTATGCATAGATCTAGATTAGCCCACAGGGTTGTTTATGGCACGTTCTCTTGCATTGTATTTTTATTTAATTTTCCTTTTTTAGTGTTTTTAAGAGAGAGAGAGAGAGAGAGAGAGAGAGAGAGAGAGAGGAACTGCTGCATGTGAATGTTAGATACTCGATTATTAAAATATATAAAGACGTGAAATATTTATGGAACAGTGGTTTGGTCTTTTATATAATTAAAACATTTCACCAAATATTTCTGACAGAGGACCCCTATCCAAGAGAAACGTGGCCCTTGCTAGCGCTAGAGTAGCATGAATATGTCCATTTATAAAAGCTCAAATGGTTGCTCAATGTTTTTTTGTCTTATCATATAGCTAATAAATCTAGTCTGCAATGTGCAATTCTATCATATCAAGTTATTAACTATTATTTTTTCCACAAGTTGCATCCTTTAAGTTACTTCAAAATGGTGGTACTGTTTTGGTATGACTAACTGAATTTGCATGATTGCACCATGTATACTGTCATATCAAGCACAACTTTGGTTCCTGATCATTGGATATGAACCTAGCAACCTTCAAATTGGTTGCACTGACTGACTAAATGACAGTAGGTTTACTTGCTTTCAGGTATTCATAAGTATTGATGACACTCATTCTCTCTGACCTTCACTAGCTTCACATATGTTTGAAGTTCCTTTGCCATCAGCTAAAAGTCCTCATCTTCGTCGAGCTGGTAGCAGACCTATTTTCACTGATCAGGGTAAAAGAAAATTAGTTTGCTCACGACTACTTTATTTACTCAACTTTTTAGATGTTATTTCTTATGCATGTCACATATTTAACTTTCATTTTTAGATTTCATTGAACCTGGAATTGCCAATGACACAGGCTTAGTTTTCCTGACAGAGGTAAATGAGATGAAGAGTCCAAGCATGGCAGCATCTGGTGTTGCAATGATGCCATCACCAGTTTTCTTGTGGAGATTTAAGGTCATTTTTTTTTATGTCCTTACTCCTTTTTCCAATTTATTCTAATCATAGAATGAAGATAAGAAGTCTTTCTAAATGGTCATCTGATTTAGACAACATATTTATATTGTCATTTTCTATAATTTCAAGGAATAATTATAATTAATTTTGATTTAGCTTAATCCTGTTGATATTGCTTAAATTATATAAAAATTGCAGAATAAAGTTGTGTTATCTGTCAGACATAACATGTCATCATGATTTGTCTAGATAATTTTGTTTGCAAGCATAGATTGAAGTTAGAAAGAATCTGTTATTTGTGTGGCTGATTGTCAACTTCCTATAAGCTTCGTGGAGATGTCCATACTTAAATGTTTTTTACATCTTTTGGAATGCCAACATCAACCTGATGATAATTTCTAATAATACCTGTAGGGTTTCTTTAAATTGCCTATCTTTTCATAATGAGAAACTTCTTATATGATTCCTCTGTGCTGACATATATCATCTTGAACGACTTTTTCCTTTCCATTCCTCTTGATAACATATGAATCATGATATATGCTTAACGTTATGGGCAACCTAAGTTTCCAGCAATAACTTTGACACCTAATATAGATTCAAGCCTTGTCTAGTCAGTTATCTTATTATCCACCCATTCTGAGGTAGCTATCTTATATCCAGCAATACGTGTGACTCTCAGGTATGCTCCTCTCTAAGTGACTGCACCTCGAAAGCAAGATTGCCTTGTAACAAATGCGTGCAACTTCCATGGATATCTTGTAAACAAACACCTTAATAAGATTACAAGCAACAATTTATACAGAACACAAATTCATGAATGAAATATATTAACAGTAAGCCAGTATTGACAATCTGAAATTACAAATGTACTAAGCTTCAATGGAGCAAAAACATAGAAATTTGGAACATGAGGCACTTGAGTCCTATTTGCAATAAACTCAAGCTTATAAAATAATGAACTCCTCAACAGAAGGTATCAACAAAAATATGAACAATTGAAAATTTATGTTATTTTACAAAGATTATTACTGATTATAAAATCAACTCTCTAGGAAAGACCTAGTATTTAGTCTTAATTTGATCATACTCGATCTTCAATTGCAAAAGGATCTAAACAACTTTTTTCTTTTTCAACGATTATAGTAAGAAGCAAACCAGCAACTTTTCTGGCAGAGATGATGATGATGATAATGTTGGAGAAAGATTAGGAATAAGTGTAAAGTATTCAGAGTTCATGACAATAGGGAGTAGGGAATGTCGCAAAGATCAATAGTTTAGCTTGTCATGATAAGGTTTTGTGGGCAAATTTGGAGCTTTCAGATCTTAGGATGGAGTTGGTAGCTTCGGATTTGGATGTGATATTGGAAATTTGAGTCAAGGAAGGTACATTGTGCTTCTAATTTCAATTGCCTAAAACAATGGTGTTAACGATTATCTATATGATGGACATCGATGGGAGAGGGTGCATGTTGGTTATCTGAGCATTTTATGGGTTGAGATGCAATAACCATAATGTAGTGGCTTTATTTTGTATCATAAATGCATTATGTAGGGTTATATGCAGGAAACCCCAAAGAAACAAATGACCCTTGAACCTTGATTTTAATCTTGAAATCTCCTCTCAATTGGCTAGTGTAAAACTAGTACTTTATTGAACACCATTGGCTTATGGGATCATGATCAACTGAAAACTCCATAGTGTTTTTTTTAATAGAATTTTCCATAGAAATGATATAATATCTAAGTTTAACTGAAATGATCCTACCAGAATTAGCTGAAGAATAATGATGAAGCTTCAACTGAAAATTATCTGAAATAGAAAACAGATTGGGTACCCTTGCAAACACAATAACTCTGATACCAAATTGATGCAAACATTGGTAAAATAGGTAGAATAAAAGTAGCGAAGGGTGAGAAAGACAGAAAGATCATGGTAGAGAAAATAAAGATTGGTAGCAATGATTTTAGTTTCGAATAATATCGCCTGTATCGGGCAGCACGTACTAGTCCGCCAACAGATCGGTACGCGGACCGTCTACAATCGGGCGGTACCGTCGATTGGGGCTGCTTCTGCCCCGTTACCACCCTAAATCGGTCGGTGACGGTCGATTTCGACCGTCGCCACCCGCTACCGAGTGGCATTAGCCGAGGGAGAAGAAAGAAAAGGGAGAACCTAGAGATCCGGCGCTGCTCTCCCTCGACGATCCCGATCTGTCGCCGCCCTCCCTCGTGCGGACGCCGCAGATAAGATGTTGCCTCCTCGTCTGAGGCGATGAGGCCTCAACGTCGTCGGCGACTTCTCCTCATCCACGCGGGGAGAAGCATCGGCGACGTCGCGACGAAATGAGGCGACAAGGCGACGCCTTTTGTGTGGGGAGAACGAAACCTCGGTTTCTTCTCCCCACGCAGGCAGAAAAAGGAGGCAACGTCGCCTTTTTTTTAACATATATATATATATATATATATATATATATATATATATATATATATATATATATATATATATATATAGCGGTACTTTGTATCGTACCATACCGAGCTATGCTCGAAACTCTGGTACAATACAAAATCATGATCCTTGATTGGTAGTACCGTAGTACTAGTAGAGTGACTCACAAGACATGAGGGATGAAGATAACTATGGCATTTCCATGAAGAAACTCACAAGACCCGTTAAAAACTTGCAAAACTCGATACATTATCCAAGATTTGTCGCTAGACTTGTAATTATGTTTAACTAATTTTGTTGAGTTGTTATCAGATTTGTCTCATCTGAATCTGTTAATTTTGGACAACAACCAATTGGTAACTTGAACTACTAATACCTTTACAAATACTAACCTACCTAAAATTTATAAAAATGTGTTAAAATTTTCTTCCTAATACTCTAATGAAGTAATCTGAATACCTAGAAAATAGAAAAAAGAAAACCTATACCTCAAACAAAAAAAATGGAAAACTTAACTCTGATGCTTCTGGACTTGACCTTAATTGAACTTAGTTTTGAATTTTGGCTTAAATCGATCTTTATCAATCTGTTTGTCAAGAGTTGAACTTTTTTACCACATTTCTTTTAGTAGCCACAAGTAATGAAGGGTTGTCAGTGCAGAAACTGGAGCAACCTAATTTTTGTAGTGTGTGTGTAGAACTTTTCCTCCTAATTATGTCTTGCTTTTCTGATCTTTCATTGTTCTAGCTATTCTAATACGAGTTTCCTGATTTCTTTCGATTAATTTTTCTGTTTTAGTATCTGCTAAATTTTTGTAGTTTCCTGATTTTGTGCAGAGTTAGATAAATTTCCTCCTAAATTTATGTAGTTTCTTGATTGTGTTAATATATTCAAAGAATATATTAGGGATGTACCTATGGTGCAGAGTTTTTTTTTTTTTTGCAAGTTTTGTGTTCACAACTCATAAAAGTGAAGTTCATCCATTGGATGTTGTATACTAACTTAGGAACATCTTTCAGGTTGTATTGTTTCTCTTGTGGGGCATCAGTTGTTGTAAGGTCAGTTCTTAATATTTGCTGAATATATGTGTTGAACAGGTATGCATAAGTGGCCAAAATAAATTTCAGACTTGTGATTCACATTTGTTGCTTGCAGATAGGCTGGGACTCTGTAATGCGAATGAATGCAGATAAACGAGATTTGTTTCTTTACGAGGCCTTTTTGTATTTTAATCCACTTCTTCTTGTGGTGTGTATTCTCATATTTAAGTGGCTCAATCATTTCAAGGCGGATGCATTCTGATTGATTGTTCTCTCATTCTTGATTTCTTTTGATTTGATATTGCAGACGTTGATGGTTTGGCTTTGGGGAGTGAATCTATGGATTTTTTCTCATTCATCTGTTAACTATGCAAAAGTATTTGATCTTGACCACACTCATCTCACACATCGGGAGATATGGAAGGTATATGTTGATGTGCATTCCTTCATGTTATGTCTCTTGTCATGTATTAGTGCCCCTCCAAAAGGGATATCATCTTTTAAAGTACTAATGTAACATCTCTATTGGTGTCTTTACTTTAATATATATATATATATATATATATATATATATATATATATATATATATATATATATAATATGCATCCTGAGCTAGTTCCTTTTGATCATCTACTAATATCATTCAAATGGGGTCAACTTATGGGGAGGTTGTTTGTGATTGTGTTGATATGGAGAGAACATGTTCAACCATTCTAAAGTGTAGCTTACCTAAGGATGCAATATTTCCCTATTTTTTAATCATGTTAAGGTGTTGGAGGCTTTAATTTAGTGTTTTACATTCATACATGTGATTTCATTTTCCATTTCTGAAACCTCAAGGTAATTTTAGTTTCTGAAGTTCTAGGTATTGATTTCCAATTTTAATATCCATTGCCTCTGACCATATATTCTTTGAAGATAAGTTGTGAGGAAAGATGAAAGTGAAATTCATAGGTGTCAGCCACTTCTGTGGGTTCAAGAAAATATTTGGAAATCACATTTTCTTCATAGTCCAAATATGTTGTTTTCTTTTTAAATGTAAAGACTTTTAACTATTGATATTAAAAAAGAAAGAGTTGACAGTAGAATCTTGTCAGTCAAAATCATCTCCCTTGATGATCCTAGTGTGCCATGTAAAATCCCTACTGGCAAGGTTGTGAGCAGTGAGGTTTGCATCTCTACTAATGTCAGATATGTTGTTACTGTGATATATCTTTTGTATGAATCTCTTGTTGAAAAAAAAATCTTTTATATGAATCTGAATAATCAGGTCTGATCATCACTACCTGGACTCTACCCATCTAAGCCATCAAGTTTGGCTAGGGTCAGGTCACTCAGTCTGATCGAGGACTTGAAATTCATGTGCCTTTTTAATTTTGTGAACCTATCTGCTTATCCAACTCCATTCTGTCTAAAAACCAGGGCTTTGTCATATGTCAATAATAATCAATATTATAGCACTACTCATGAAGAATTTAAAAGCCATAGAAGGATAAGCTGAAACGTATCCACTGCCTAATACTTGCTCCTACATTATGCCTAATACTAGATCTGCTCTGATATTAATTATTATGGCCAGGTCCAACAGAGAAACTGTTTCATATCTTGTTTGGCCTGTGACCACATGATCTAAGATGTTTGAGCCTAAGCTAATGATAGCAAACTCATCTAATCTCTATATACTATCATAATTATCCTCTCACCTCTGATGTGGCGCTATCTGGGTTGTAACAAAAATAATATTGATTTATTAAGTGGTTTGTTTGTTTGCTTATTTCATTAGATTTTGAGTTATTAGAATATGTAAGTAGTTTGTGCTAACTAGTTCCTTATGATATTTGCAGTGTGCAACCTGGATGACCATCATTGTTCCTACGAGTATGGCAGCTTATCTTTATTTGTATTCACATGGCGAAGTATCACTAGCTGCATCACAACCAGTATTAATATCAGTCCCTCTCTAAATTGAATCTAATGCTTATGTCTTTTCTGTTGTATAATATATATCAGTCCCTCTTGGAACATATAGCAATTATATGTGCTTCTCATTTATGTCTTTTATGCATCTTACAAGCATCTCATGAGTTCAATTTGACATAACCTTATGTTATGCTTTCGATTGTATCTGGCGCCAAATTATTTGTTTTACATTTTAATTTTTCTTCTTTGGCTGTTTTGTTGTTGAATCGTCCTAAGCTTTTAGCTTGAACTGCAGGTTATTCTATACGCAGCCATTCTAATGGTTCTCATATTCCCCTTTGAGATCTTTTACTTGCCATCCCGCTACTACTTGTTAAGGACTGTATGGCGTATAATGCTTCCATTACAGGCAAGTGTTAGTTTTTACTCTGAAGAAACTTTTATAGAAGAGTTGAGATAAACATTGCTAGCTCAAAACTTAGAAGACAATTAGGCTTCATCTGCTATCTATGAGATAACTTTTACCATGATCAATGTCTCATTGTTAGGAAGGGATGAAAGGTATAAGCACATTAGTTAACATATTTTGTAGCATGACTCTTGCTGTCTGCTTCCCTTTCCAGTCTCCTTAACTTATCCCTTCTCCCTTGATATATTGAACTTCATAAATAGGACTAATGTGTTCAAGTTGTCATTGAACAGTAACTGGAGATATTTTACTTTTCAAGATTATGGCTGCATGTTGGGGGAAACTCGACTTTTGTTTGCAATTTGCTTAGATGGTTCTCCTAGGATGTTTAAATATCTTTTTCTGTGATAATCAGCTTTTTTTTCCTTGCAAATGCAGGCAATCACATTTTCTGATTTCTTCTTGGCGGATATCATGACATCAATGTCAAAGGTAAACTTAAATAATATTCTCCATTTAGTTATTGTCATACAGCTGGTAAATAATCTTCCAATTAGGAGATTGTGTATGGTGCTTCTTTATACTATGAGTTGGTACTGTATCACTTATTTGGAACCGCTAGAGGCAACCAACATGGCCTCTTAATTTGTTTGATTGGATGATTGTTACTATCATCTAATCTACGATTGTTGTTGTGTCTTAGGTCTCAAACTTCTATTGTTTTATGTTTTGACCACAGGGCTTCTCCCTGCATTAGATCAAACCTATCAATAAAATGTCAAGCATATATCATCTACTGAATCGTCCTTATCCTGTGATGGTTCAGAGAGCTAATGAGACATGCCTGCTTTCCTGCTTTGCTAAACATGAATTTTCCTGTTATACTGAATTTTTGTTATTGTTCAAATTATTTCTAGGTATTCTCTGATTTAGAGCGTTCAGTTTGTCGGATGGTTAACAAACAGGTTAGTATAGAAGTGTTAAATCCATCTCTCTGCTCACACAATCTCTGGTGCAAGTATATACTATTTTCTTTTCTTAGATGATTGTCAAAGTTCTAAACATGCTTCACAATTTTGGCTTTCAGATTATGCTGACTTTCACTTTCTGTAACCAGATTTATGGCTTATCTCTATGGCCCTCTCTTTTAATCTGTTGATAGACATTCTTCTGTAACATTTGTAGGAATTTGGCTGATTGAGTATTCATTTGTGTCCTTTAGTGCATAGTGGCTTGCGTATTTTGTGTTGCAGTTTGCACAGTTTTATACATTGCCATGGAAATTATACACAATTTGCTGCATCTGACAAGTTAATATAATAGCATGTATAACTGGGCCAGTATGACAAATGAATTAATCATGTATTAGTTAATGCTGTTTGTTTGGTTGACTTTTTGCAAGCTAAGTTTACTGTCACATTAAATTATTCCAGAACCACAAGGATGATAAAAGGGAACTATGCACTTAGCAAGCAATGCTAATTTCTTGTCTTATTGCTGTCATTCTTTTCTGGTGTCTGCAGCCACAATCTTTGGGATGTACTTAGTAAGCAATGTTAATTTCTCCTCTTATTGCTGTCATAGTGATCCTTTGCTGGTGTCTACAGTCACAATCTTTCTATAGTCTTGCAGTCTCTCTCATTTCATGAATAACATCTTTTATGTGGATTCATTCATATTCAGGTTGCAACAATAGCTTGGTTTGAGGCTGATTCTGTATGTGGCAGTCACTCTGTTGTAATCCCTGTGGTGCTTGTCTTTCCCTATTTATGCCGTTTTTTCCAGTGCTTACGTCAATATAAGGATACCAGAGAAAGGACATGCCTTTTTAATGGTAAATATATTCATTTTATGCTTTATCATACTTTTATTAAACTTTATTGTCCCTATTTATGATGTAAATTCTGTTGCATGATGTGTTATCTGTTTGTTCAAGGGGTTTCAATGTCTTTGTATAATTAAATGATTTTTTATATATAATTATAGAACAATGTTTAGGTATTCAAGTCTAGGAACAAAGGACCACTTATTGGACCATGTTCTCTCTTTTCTTGGTTGATTCCATATTTTTTTGTTCCTTTTTATATACTTTTGTTATGGTATATGTAGATCTGATATGTCATTACCTTGCTTGAGAAATGAATTGACTCATTAATTTGATAGGCAAAGATGCTTAAATCCAATTTGATATCAATATAGCCATCTAGGAGTGTCAATTTTTCTTACTTAATGCCCTTGGCCCAACTTGGAGTTGAAAATCAAGTCCAACTGTGGATGTCAGGCCTAGCCCCATTGTGATTCCACATCATGATGTGTTAGTAACTTCATCCATGGATAGTCATTTCCAACTTAAATACCTTGTGATGTCTAATATTAGATATGCTTTTGTACTAATTATCACGACTGCACTCAAGATGGGGTATGGGGTAATCGAACTATTAATTTTTTAGGTGACTATACAACAATAAGATGTCGCAATGTCCCAACTATTTGGGATTGGCTATATGGATTTTTTGTCACTATTGAACTCTATAAAAAAATATATTATTAGTTAAATTAATATCAGTTAAATTTTTATTCATAATTTGTAGTAAAATTTTCTTAGATCTCCCTCTATCTCACCTTGTATCATTAATTATTTCACATCCTATAGCTATATTATCTGAACATCTTCCTTGCATATGTTCACAAGGCTATACTTAATTGTTTACAAATAAAAATATTTCTTTTATTTGTAAACAACAATAAGATGTCGCAATGTCCCAACTATTTGGGATTGGCTATATGGATTTTTTGCCACTATTGAACTCTATAAAAAAATATATTATTAGTTAAATTAAGATCAGTTAAATTTTTATTCATAATTTCTAGTAAAATTTTCTTAGATCTCCCTCTATCTCACCTTGTATCATTAATTGTTTCACATCCTATAGCTATATTATCTGAACATCTCCCTTGCATATGTTCACAATGCTATACTTAATTGTTTACAAATAAAAATATTTCTTTTCATATCCTTATTAGTTAGTCTAAAGATATTTAATTCCAAATTAATGATAAGAGGCTCATCTATCCTTAAAAACCAATCTAGTTCTCCTTTCATTTCTAATTCTAGAATAAGTTCCAACGAGTGAATTCTTTTGCATATAGGATGACGTTGATAACAAAAAGGCCATAAGTCCAACTATTTGGGGTCGGCTACATAGATCTTTTGCCTTCATTGAGATACGTAATAGAAGAGATCAACAAAATTTGTTCTCTTGAATAGTTGATGCTAACCATCTCAATGTGGTGTTGCAGCTTTGGTTCAAGTACTAACTTGGGCACGTATTTTAAAATTTCAAACCGTTCTTTGTATTCTGACCTATGAGGAAGCAAAGCTATATGCTACCTTATCCAAGCTGTATTGCATATTCTATATGATAATTATTCTCAAAACCTTGTGATCTAGTGCTTGAACATTCAGACCAAGATCAGTCTACAACTTAGTCATTATTAAATACTATTTTGACCAAGTATTAGGCCCATAAGAGCTGTACTTATGAGCCAATCCCAGCTTAATTCAATATTGTGTCTCAATATTCTTAGCATTAAAGACAATAGATATCTTGGATTTCCTTTTATCGTCAGCTGCATATAATTTAGATCTTTTTCTTCCTCTTCTTTTTGATGAACAATTGCATTTAATCCTTGAATGTTGTCCTAATGTACTGGATTATCTATCCCTTTTTTATCCTTTTCTTATTTTATTAACATGGTCTTTTGTTGTCTTTCCAGCTTTAAAATATTCAACTGCAATCCCTGTGATTTTTCTTTCGGCTCTCAAGTATCATGTCTTCCCAGACAGTTGGACCAAATTTTACCGCCCTCTTTGGCTTATTTCTAGTGTCATAAACTCATTATATTCATTTTATTGGGATGTGACTCGGGATTGGGATTTGAGGTATGCACCAGTTTTTCGGTTTCTTCATGAGTGTTTTGAGTGTTAAATTCATTTTTGTTGTATTAATCTATTGGTCTTGCATCTGCAGTGTGTTCACTCGTATCTTCAAGTTTAAAAATCCACATATTTGCACAAACCTTCTTTATGGACGAAAATGGGTATGTTCCTAAATCCAACAATTTTCGAGTGGGATATTATTTTTGCTAAACCTGTGTGGAATTGCAGGTCTATTATTGGGTGATCGGAAGCAACTTAATTTTTCGATGCACATGGACCTACAAGCTCTCGGCACATCTTCGGCACAACTATTTGACTGTTTTTACGATAACAGCTTTGGAGATCATGCGGCGGTTCCAGTGGATTTTCTTTCGCGTTGAAAATGAATGGAACAAGATAACGTCAAGCAAGCCAAGTTTGGAACTCTCCGGCAACGAAATCCCAAAGGAGGAAGATAGGCTACTTGGATCTGCCACCCACAACGTGTAAATGATTGTGGTTTAAATTGATCGATCCAGCTTGAGAAAATTTTGTAGCCATTTGCGGTTCTCTATTTCTTTGGTTGCTATTTTATGGTCTCACCAAAAATTCTTTGGAGAATCTAGAGGGCCTGCACGCAACAGTAAGGGCATCAAACCTTAGCAGGCCATATATATAATTCTTACAAAATTATTTTCCAACAGCATAATATTGTAATCAAAGCATAAATTCGTTGGTTTCTTTTTCCAAATTATGGGGACTTGTTCAGATTCCGAACCAAATGTCTTTGATTTCTACCTTGTTGGCTATCACTATTACTGTTGTGGATATGCTGGGAAATTGGATAAGCCTGTCGAAAGGAGAAACATCCGAGTTAGCGGATAAGTTTGTGACGATACTTCTGAATTGATCTTTTATATATGTTATGAGGGTTTTTAAATTAGCCATGTTATTGACTTGACATTGAAACCCAATATGATATGGGGATCTTAGTCATCAATATAAGCTAACCAAATTCTAATGGGAATGTCCATCCTTTGAATCAAATCTAGAATATTCTTTCTTTCTAAATTGCATAGGTACGACGATGTAAGAAGTCGTCGTCACCTCCCTTTCCTCCTCTCCGACCCGCTTCTACTGTGACCTCTTCGCAGAAAAGTTTGTAAGCTGAGATCAAGTAGCGCTGATGTGAGATGTGTCTGAATGACAGGAATGTGATCGTGAAAAATGAGGAAGGACATGTGATGAAGGGAGAGAGAGAGAGAGAGAAGAGACAAGGCTTATGTGGGTTGACAGGCAATTACATCAGTGTTGTCAGGTTCAGCTTTTCATATTATTCCCAACCAGTGGAGAGAATATCTGACCACAGTTGTAGCAGGTGCTCGCATTCACAACTAAGCTTCTCGACTCCTCCGAGAGTTTGGTAGCCCTTTTTGTTTTGTCACTTCAAATTGAAACCCATCCATCACCCTAACTTGGCAGAAGACTTGGAGATCAAATAATAGAGTAGGAATTATAGATGGTGATGAACTTAATTTCTTCTAAATAAATTTGCAGGTATTGAAGACCAGTCTTGTGTCCATCTTTCCCGCAACCATCAATTGATTTCTGCACAAAATATAGAATGAATTGCTGGTCTCTATACCTGCAAGCAAACTGATCATCTTCTTCAGGTTTGTTTATCCATGTAATACTGTAAATAGGGGAAATTAGCTCTTGCCAAATGTATGTTTTTTTCTCTTCACCGCTAGAAATACTTTTCATCAAGTTATTTACCAGCATAAGACACGAGCCGGGTAAAAAAACATAGAATCTCATTAAAAGAAACACAGGTTTTGCAAATTGCATCTTTAGAAAATAATAGATATATCATTTGTTTTTATATATAGTTTTATATATATATATATATATGAAAAATATGCAAAAACTAACAAATATAATTGTTTCTACATTTTTAAAACCCATAATTGGTAGCCAAACTGATTAAAATTCATTTTTTAAATGTTATTATATCCTTTTATGAAATTTGAAAAGGCCAACCTAGTTAAGGAGAAATCAATGATTTATTTTAATTTAGTATTAGGAATTTTACCTCTAGATCCTTTTGTTTTGTCCATTCATTTAATTAAAGTCTAAATTAATGATAGAAGAATTTTTTTGGGGTAAATTCTCGAAAAAAAAATCTTTAATTTTTATAATTTTTTTTAGAATGCTTCAACTTTAAAAAATTATTACAGAGAATCTTTTTCATAAATGATGAGTTTACCCTTAGTCACCTTCGTGTCGTCCTTGTGCATCGAACACACTTGTGTCTTTGTCGTTGACTATGCTAACTTCGTGTGCTAGCTAATGAGCTGGTGACACTAACCCTAGCTACCTCCCCTGTTGGTTGACTTCGTCGCTATCGTTACCCATAGGCCTCCCTTACTGTCGATCACTAGCGAAGATAAAGGGGATGCAACTCGCATGCTCTCGTCATTGCTTATGAGCAAGGAATGAGAGGGCATGACCCGTGCGCCCTCATCGTTAGCCATAAGCAAGGAACGAAAGTGGTGAGCCCACATGTGGAGGCGATCAAGGGCACCACGAGCAATGGACCATTGTTCGAGGCGAAGGGGGGTAGAAGCACAACTAAGAGCGCACCGCGAGCAATTGACCATTATTCGAGGCGAAGGGGGGTATAAGCGTAGCTAGGAGCTCACCTCCGCTTGCAACTCCCCACTTCCTTGACATCCTTAATAGAGGGGAATGGGAGGTAGGGCGATTGATACAAGACGAAATCAATAATGGGTCTAATAAAGATAACGATAAAATGATGTTTTTGTTCCCGTGAATATTATGATAAAATAATCTTAATCCTCAAAAAATCATTTGAGATTTTTTTTTTAAATTAAAACGTTTTGAGAGAATTTTTGAAAACTAGAAATATTTTTCGAGAATTCATCCTTTATTTTTTAAATTTTTGCAAGAGTTAAAAAGAGACATCAAAATCAAATCAGTTCTTTTTATTTTCCTTTAACCATCTTAGCCACTGGAAGAAGAGTTTATTGTTTCTGGTTTAGTACAGCCTTTAGTCCGTCGGCATTACTACTCCCGTTGAAGAAAACATCACTAAAGCTGAGGAAGGAAATCAATCCATTATGATCAATCCACATTTCAGTTCACCTTCAAAGAAAAAGCTGCGGAACTCAATTCAGACAATAAACCGGCGGAAAGAAAGAGAGAAGAGAGCACAACACAACACCATTCCACAGTCATCAACGACACAGCTCATGCTTCGCATATGAAAGCAGCATCCACATGGTCATCGCTGCAGTAGAGACCCGGGCGCTGCGTGAATCCTTGCTTCTCCAGCATCTTCCGAGCCCGGAGCACCACCTTCCGGTTCGAGACCTCGCCGTCGGCTTCCCTGAGGATGGTCTGGATCGCATTGCTGAGAGCGCCGTAAGCTCCGCCCTGGCCACCCGCCGGGTTGGCGTCCGCCGACGTCTGGTCGGACTGGCAGCCGCTGATGAGGATGCCATTGTCTTCCCGGCCCTTCCTGCCCGCGCTCGCGTACACCTCCTCCGGCCTCACTTCCTCCTCCTCCTCCTCCTCGTCATCCAGCTTCTGCATCAGGAACTCATGCGCCAGGCCGCCGACGATGCTCATGAGGCTGCCGCCCTCTCCGCCGTCGCCGCCCTCCCCGTGCCGATGCAGCTTGTGCAGGATGAACTTCATGAACTTCTTCACCTTGGGGCTGGCGTCCTCACCGAAGACCTCGAACAGGGTGGGCCGGATCTTCCCCACGTCGATGTCCTCTTTCCCCGTCTTCTGCTTCAGGAGCTCGATGAGGGTGGAGAGCGGGAGGGAGCGGTTCTTGAAGTAGCCCTGGCCGCCTCGTTCCCGGTACTCTCGTTCGGCATCGTGCGCGTCTTCGTGGCGGCGGCGGTGGCCTTCGTGGGGCAGGTGGATCCCCCGGGACTCGAATGCCTCGTGAACGGTCTGCTTCAGGAAGGATCGGAAGCCGAAGCCCGACTCAGATCCAACCTGGTCGGAGCTCTTGGTGCTCTCGCCGATCTGTTCCTTGGCCTTGTCGATGAGGCCACCGCTGTGGCAGGAATCAGAGACGATGGTGAGCCGGCAGCCCTGAGGCACCTTGTTCACAAACTCTCTGAAGTCGTCGTCTGCGAGAGCAGCAAATGGACCAAATCATTCCCCAGGAATGCAACAAACAATCAACGGGCTGCATCCCCATCACAATCTCTCCAAGAATCTACTGTTGGGCAAATTCCCGGATCCAAGACGACTTTGATTCAGGGAAAAGGAACGTAGATGGAAATCGAAATCGAGCATATGTTGGTGGTATATCAAGTCAACCAACTCAAGAACAAGATGATGAGTGAAGGCTGACCGGTGATGAGATTCATGTCGCAGGGGACGATGCACTCGTCGTAGCCGGTGTCGTCGTCCTCGCCGGTCTCGGCAGGGAGGCGGGTGCCGTGGCCGCTGTAGTGGAAGAAGAGGTAGTCGCCGGGATGGGCGGAGGCAACGAGGTCGGAGATGGCCCGGCGGATGTTGGCGCCGGTGGGTTGGGTGTAGGAGCGGTCGGTGTCGATGAGGACGGTGATGTCCTCCTCCGCGAAGCCGAACCGCTCCACAAGGGACTGGCGCATCCGGTTCACGTCGTTGATGCAACCCTTGAGTTCCGCCTTGGTGCCCGGGTAGTTGCAGCCAACCAGCACTGCCCTCTTCGTCGCCATCTCCTCCTCCTTGCTGTGTGATCTGATCTGAGACGGTGCAGGTGAAGTCTTCTTGCTTGGGGTGGGACAGCTTGGTTATAGTGCGGTCGATTGTGATGATGGGAAAGATGGGTTGTAGGGAATGCTTGTTTTGGACCTCAATGATCCGTGGTGGCAAGCAATTGGCGTTTCCGATGTGTTGTTAGGACCCACCTAACCAATAGAGAAAAGCCACGAGTATTTCCAATTAACAAAGTGTATGGCGGTAGATGAAACATCTCTTTCCCTATTTCCTCTTTTTTTCTTCCCCTAAATAATAATAATGTCATTGTCAACAAGTAATAAGGTTTTCATCATGATTTTCATTTTATTTCTATTTTTTCATTTCTATCATTTAAGTTTGAAAATAACATATTTGTGTCTATATAAATATTAATTTACCATATATATCTCCTAAATATAAACAAATTAAATATCTAAAATTCTCTTCTTATTTGTGCTGATTATTATTTTTTAGTTTTCTTTTTCCTTCTTCCATTCCATGACATGCTTCCATCTTCCCAGGAAAAACAAATATTTTAAATATTACTTTTTTGGGCCTTTTCTATTGTATATTGGTTTTAAGGATTATATCAAATTTTAGAAGAGGATAAGAGACTTAAAGCTGACATATATATATATATACATATATATATATATGTATATATATATATACATATATATATATGTATATATATATACATATATATATATGTATATGTATATGTATATGTATATGTATATGTATATATATATATATATTAGTTTTAATCCTTATGACAATTAAGTGATGGGATGATCGGTCAAAGCAACCGGTGTCATGTAACCTTTCAAGTCTTCGCTGTCAACGATCTTACGCCCCTTCATTTCCATTTCTATGGCCGGCCGTGCGCCCATCTCGGTGAGAGGCGTCAAAACAGGCACCGCAACACCCGCCCCATCCCCCATCCATGCCTCTTCTTCCTCCTCCACAGGCTTCGGACTCCCGTCTCCTCCTCCTTTAAAACCTCACAGTGAAAACACCAATTACTACTGCCTTTTCTCTTTTGGATGGAAGGACGATCACAGTATCGCATCCGAAGGATGAATCAGTTCGATTGCCATCACCATTTAAAAGCTCCTCCTGCTCCTGTTGTGCTCCATGACGCTGCAGTTGGCCTCCACCTTCTCGACGAAGCTGCAAAGAAGCAAAACAAGGGCAGCAACACCGAAGGCTGCGCTTCTCTTTCTCTTGCTTGCACACGCGGCAATCCCTCTCTTGTCCTACTCTATGCTTTAGCATAGCACGCCATCTTATTACGTCGGACTAAGATTTGGACGTGTAGCTTTTGAGCACTCGTCTACCACCGTTCCATACGTACCATAGTGATAGTTGTTGTCTTCGTTGTACTCCTCACCGTACCTTCACCGCTCGGCATGGCCTCCTCGGTGGCCCGCATACCCTCCGCCGATGAGTGGCATGACCCCGGCCGCCTCGCCGCCGCCGTCTTCGGCGCGGCCCGCGGTCGTACCTCGTTCACCCCTGCCAACCTCAAGAAAGTCCTCGTTCGCCAGCAGCAGAGCAAGGATGTTCCTTCCTCCTCTTCTTCTTCCTCAGCTTTGACTGCTGCCGGTGATTCTGTCGCCGGTGAGGAGGACGGTGGGTCGCCGGCGACCGCGCGCAGGCGGCAGTCGCAGATCCACCATCGGTGGGCGGTGCAGCAGGCGCGGGAGATGGTCACCACCATCGACCGGCACGCCCAACAGGCGGAGATCTCCACGTTGACCACCACCTCCCAGCCCGTCTCTGTCCGCGCCGCCTCGCTGCTCCGCGAGGCGTCCCCTTCGGCCTCGGAGTGCTCCGCTGGAAGCGCCGCCGTCTCTTCTTCCGGCGCTGGCGCAGGCGCCGGAGATCTGCCGCCCAACGTCCGGGCCTCCTCGCTGATACAGATGTGGCGCGAGCTCGAGGCAGAGGCGGGGCTCACCCCGAAGCACCGCACGGTGTGCGGCGGTGGCACCATGGAGAACGCCAGTGCTGCTTCGTTCTCGGCCGACGAACCTTCTGGTTGCAACTCCGACTTTTCCGATGAGTCAGACGCGTTCGTGGACTGGAATTCTGACATGACGACTACGGCGAATTCTTCTTCTTCATGTTCATTGAACGACAACGAGAAAAGCCGGGTGGGGAGCATCGTGAAGATGCTGAGCTCAGGCCATGGCGCGCGTAGGTTCATGGCGACGTTGAACAGCGAGAACGAGCCATCGGGGCGAGAGAATCCAGTGGCGACGAACAAGACGGAGAGGCTCCGCAGCACGGGGTCGTCCTCCGTTCTGAGTCCAAGGCGGCTGAGAGGGCGAGGAGAGATGGAGAACCTGGTCGCAAGGATGGAGAAGGAGCGGCGGAGGGAGCTCGCGGCATTGGCCGAGCATCAACACGTCTCACGATTCCCATATCGCGGCCGTCTCCAGGTAAAAACTGAGACATCGTTTCTTCTACCTAATCGCTATTCTCTTCGTGGAAATAACGCAGACATGAGAATTTAAGACTCGGTTCTTTGTTTGGCAACATAATTTTGGTGCACAAACAAGTTTGGAGCCTCACAATTGCAGTGATAGAACAGAGTTCTACAGGGCTAATACAATTTCATCTTCATGGACAAAGAGATACAATATATTCACACAATCTGTACAACATTTTCTTTGCATATTCTCCGTAGTCGATGCTGAGGCTCAAATCTCTTCGACGACAAGTGGAAGTGCACGATCAAATGCAGGGCCCTTCGACAGCTTCGGAATTGGATCAATTGCACAATGGATCCACAATCTCTTATCTGAGGTACATCCCAGTCTATTTGTAGAACAGACATTGCAGAATAAATGTGATTAGAAGCTTACCGTCACTATTTAGAAAGGCTAAGTCCATATAGGAACTCACTCTGTTTGAGTCTGCACTCGTCATCCTTGAATTTGGCAAGCTCGAATTGCACCCTAACGTTCTGCTCGATCGACAAACACCAGGGAGAGATTTAACCACATAGGACAGCATTGTGGAGGCAGAAAGCGAGCTCTGGAGAGCTCGAGCAGTGCCCATGTCCAGTTCCCCATGGATGCTGAAGACACCGTCTACAAGAGCAGTGCACAAGTCCAGTTCCCCATGGATGCTGAAGGTTCAGCCCATACATATTCCAGCGACAACAATCAGTATCAGGAAATTGTGATTCATCCCCAAATCGCTCCACCTGAGACCAACTCATCATATTCCAGGAGTGATTACCTACAGGAAGGAAGCCAAAGTGTTGATGGTTCTTGGGACGAAAGGAACCTATGGGTGACCAACCTTGACTGGCAAAGACCGTCAAATGGTTGGCACGGTGAGGCTGTTGCAGAGGAGCTTGAATCATACCCACAGCAAAACACGAGTAATTGGATCAGCAGGCCTTCCGATCCATGGACAGGATGGGGGGCGAACAGGAAACCTGATGCGTATCATGACTTGTTCCAGAATTTCTCTGATAATGTCGAGATCCGGGAGCTTCTTGAGAGGTATATTCTTCTTCCTCTCTGCTCATATCAGTAGACAAAGCATGATTTCATCTTTTCATGTGGTCTCAAACTAGTGATGATGATAGAGAATACCTGTGTTGCATCTCACTTGGAAAGCTTGTTCTGGATTTTCCTGTGAAGTAATTGTTGGTTGATACATTGCAATCTGGAAATTTTATGTCATGATTACTATATATCCAGTTTATTTCTTGGAACAACAATCTCGTCTGCTTGTGTTGAGTTTAGAGCTGCCAGACTTTTTGTGTTCAGAGCTCTGCACCCTTATGTGCCATCTCCTTCAATTTTCTGTGCTGCAGAAGAAGAGTCTCAACTTCTCTTGCAAGCGATTTTTGCAATAAGATGAATCAACTGATCTTGTCGTTCTTACACCGACAAACACAGCAAAGTTTTCATGAGAATTCAGAAGAAACACATGTGGATTATCCGTTCTGGCAACCAAGTGACGAGTACTGTAACGCTGAGCAAGATGCATCCGTCTCATCATCGCTGGTACCTCTACAATATCACACCTTGCACCACCCAGAGAACTGGCAACATACTTCATTCACTCACCAGTCTTCTCACAATCTGCTAGTGAGTTCTGTCTCCATCTTTTCGCCGGTTCTCCAGTAAGAAGTATGTGCTTCTATATGACCACCATTTGCTGCCATCATGGTAGGACATGGAAGCTATGCGTGACTTGCGGAGTGATATGGCTCAAATCCATGAAGAAATCAGCGAACTGCGGGCATTGATCGAGAGTTGCATGGACTGGCAGGCCAAACTTAGACAATCTATCAAGCATGACATAATGGATGCGATACATCAATCAGGTTTGCATGTGCCTTTTTTTCCCAAAAATCATTTGGAGTAGTCATATTATAGTGTTATCATTTACGGTTGGTCATATACTTAATCTGCAACATTATTATGTTATGACTAATCTGAATTGCAAAATTGGTTGCTTTACAGGTGGAACAGCAAGTGTTTCACAGGGTTCCAAAGCTAAACCAGGAGGGAGAGGAAGTTGCTGTATATGCTGTGAGATGCAAGTTGACTCTCTGCTTTACAGGTAGGTATATATGCTCTCTGTGTACGACTTTTGTGTATCATGTCCATTTTATATTACTCTAGAACACAATCTGATTAGAGAAAAAATATATATATTAATAATACTAGATGAGACAATTATTAATGCGATATGGATATTATAGTTAGAACGGATGAGACAATTATTAATAATACGAGAAGAGATAGATAAGATTTAAGACAACTCTGCAAGAAACTACAAATAAAGATTTAGATATTCTTATTTAATTAATAATTATTATTATGCATAGAATTCAACGATGGAAATAATTTATATAACTGATCCAAAGAGTTGTAATCATAAATAATTTACATAACTGATGCAAATAGTTGGATGGCTCTTCTCAGAATCTAATCTGTACAGGAATCTAATTGGAATACTTGCAGGTGTGGGCATATGTGTACCTGTTTCAAGTGTGCCTGCCAATTGCAGTGGAACAGTGGATTGTGTCCGATCTGTCGATCCCCAATTGTGGATGTCGTGCGGACCACCTTTCCTAATTACTAATGGTGAAAGATGATGATGATGATGATGGCCAAAGTATTGCTGCAGTCTGTAAGGCAAGGCACTGACTAACACCCAAAGGAAACACTCAGCTTTTTTGTTACCAGAGCTTGCAAAACCTTCTTCGGAGGCTAAAACCATGATGACTCTTCGACTTCACATCATAGTTCTAGCTCAAGATTGATAGTGTGTTCATCATTCTTTCATAATGACGTAATTTCTTTGTTTTCAGTATGCATTGTGATCATTGGAGACAGGATGTATATTGTCTTTATATGAGGAATTGTTTGAAAAGGATTTACCACTTCTCTAGAATGGTTTGTTTGCATAAAGACTTTGTGGTGCATAGTTTTGTGTTTGATCGAGTCTGACAAAGATGCTATGATCATAAAAAGCCAACTCGTCTGACAAATTCTTGCAATGAATCAGATGAAATGTACACACGAATAAGAAACTCCAAATAACAAAACCATATCCATAAATGAGACTGAAGGAACACCACAATTTTTGACACAAGTTCAATATAACCACATTAAGTCGATAAATTTGAATCATCGATCCTTCGATCGAAACACATAATTCCTTGATTGCCGGGTTCAATCACACCTGACCCAACCACCCTTTGTATGACTGGATTCAATTCTAGGGTTACAGATCAACCGATACATGAAAAATCAACAAGTAACCAACAAATTAAAAGAATTAGCTGGTGGAGTCTTCCAGAGCAGCCATGAGCACATCATTCCAAGTGTCTGTCAACCCGGGCAAGCACCAGTGCATGCAATCTTCGTGCTTCTTTCTGCCCATGGTTGAAGGATGAGCATCCGCTCGGAACTCGCTCATGCGAGTAATGTCCAATACCTGGAAGCTTGATCTCTGAAGGGCCTTGTAAAGATGCTGATTTATGACACGTACCTCTGCATTTGTTGCATTCCTCTCCACAGAAAAGAGCTCTTCAACCTGAACCAGTTACATTATCCTTTGAAAGGTGAATAAAGTGATACTCTAATCATGTTAGTTTACTTCATGTGTAAGCATCTGCATTCTATGAGATGCATGGCTACAGGATGGTTTTCTTGTTGTAGCCTCTCCTTTCTCTATCAAGAATGTCATATATGGAAATTCAAATGGATCCAAGAAAGAGACTGCAAATTCTAACAAGCCAGAATAACAAGTTATCACGACAGCAAATATGGGCCATATTGAAGACCACTTGGTGTGGCTAAAAATGCATAAAATGATATCAGGATACAATATGCAACAGCTTGGTCCGAGGTTTTTTATATTATCAACTTTAGGCTACGGCCTGCATAGTCTAGTCCTTTGGGTCCAGTCCATGAGGGACCTCAAGGAGATGAATTGCCAGCTCTTACAATGTTCTTGGCTCATGAACTCCTCATTGATGTGGGATTCTGTGGCATAACCATAAGCTAATGCTACGCTAAGCTAAATAATCTCTTAAAGAGACATTAATGAGGGATTCTGTGCCAGTTATGATAAGTACAAAAGAACTCACCTCATGTGACAATAAAGGTTCTCTTCGTCGACATGATCCACCTTGGTTCCAGTCACCACCTTCAAAATGCCTTGGTGATTGTGTCCGGAAGAATGTTCTTGCACCCTTAGCTGCTCTTCTCTCCACATATGATATCTTTTCCATGATAAGAAGGTTACCACAAGGGAGATTATGAGAAGGAATACAACAAATGAACAAGATAAATCAAGATATGGGTTCCATGACACATTACACTATATAACAAATAAAGGATCTCTTCTGCAAAATGCTGCTCCAATATTCATCACAAAGGCAAAAAATTGGATATCAGGTACAAGAGCTCTCCTTATCTGGAATACAACTACTAAAAGGATGCCAAAACCTTCTCTAAGGTTAAAAGTTCAAATCAAGGAGAAAAAAGCGAACTGAAATGCCATCCAAATATTTCCTTCAATATTTTAGTGGGAATGTCAGATCATAATTTTCTAAAAGAAAATCTTTACACCTTAACTAACAATAAAATAGGGAAAAAGAAAAAGATGAAGGCCACAACCCTCATGGGGGAAGACCTAACCTATCCTATCTTTCATCACTACAAACAAACTAACGCAATCTTCTTTTTTTGTTCTACATAGGAAATGTATACCATTACTGATCAAGATCATGGAAAAAATATGATCATCTAAGAATATGGACATCTATAATTCTATCTCAACATATTATTCCAACAATGTTACGGACTTCATTACATCTGTCATGCAACCCTTATATCCATCTAACATTTTTTTATAATATGCCCTGGCTCCCTCTTCACCTAATATGGCACTATAATCTTCCCTGACTGCTTGTTGGCCTACTTTCTCAGGCTTGGTAGAGTCAAGTGGAGTGAGCATAGTTCCTTGCATGCAATTCATGTGATGTATCGCAGTTAAAGCATGCAGTCTCTTCAGAAAGAAAAGGAAGCACAAGCAAGATGCACATTGGCAGGCAAGATGATATGGGAGCCATCCATGTGTGAAGTGGTGCAATAACCCGCTCTTGCAATATATACATAGGTGAACAGAAAAAGAAGGGCCAGCTTTTGCCTATCTTACCAAATTGAAATGCTCAATTTAGATGAAAAAGAAGGGTCCACTACACAAAACTCATATTTGCTACCTCAAGTGCTAAAGAAGGGAGAAACAAGGACTTAGGGACCACCCACTGGTTATAAGGCAAAAATATCACAAGCAGTTAAGAAAGAAGGATCTGAAAAAACAAAGCACCTCATATCCAATTGTGGGAAATGAAAGGCTAGCAGGTTTGCGAGAGCTATATTTCTAAATTTGGAGGAGATCACTGACATTATAGAGTTATTGGAGGCAATGAATAATACTGATGACATGAATTTTAACTTGACTAGTATATACATAGTTTGTTTTTGGTAATTGGATTTATCATTAGCCTAAATCATTATTGTACTTGTCACTACAATAAAATTCTGAGGTTCAACACATCTGATGTATATCTAACTGATACACATCTAACAATGATTTAGCAAGGAATACAACAAAACTGCTTGATGAAATGCTTCAAAAATATCATTAAATGCTATCTTAAGTTTTCAACAAATATAAGCAAATCAAGCCACTAATAAATAATTAGCATGTCATAATTGGTTTTTCAGTCATTTAGTGACACAAATATCAATATGTCAAATAATTCATTGTCATACCATATGTTTTAAAGCTAAATCTATGCCAATTTCTGGAGTTACTGGAGGTAACACTGGCAATCCCTTTTCAAAAAAGAGCATTGGTGACTGCTCTGGATCAAATTTTGAGGGAGCCCACCACCTGAAAATTAACAAAATTAATGTAAAAGGTTCATTTATATAACTTTATAGACTATATATCTTATGGCTTTCAATTAATACATCATATACATATAACCCTATGCAGAACATGATTAAATCCATTTACATAAATAACTACAGTTCAAGCGAAGTCCTTAAAACCATATAATACGACCTGTTTAACGTTTCTCTAAGTCAACCTATGCCTATTATGATGTAAAGCATACCTCCATGTCTCAAGACTTAAAAACAAACTAGAAGAATAGCATAATCATTGATTCAGAAACTTGAGAAGAAAGCGGTACATGAATGAAACTCGCAACAAATATAAAAGTAAAAAAGATAGATTCAACAAGTTCAAAGGGCGATATGATTGTATTGTATAGTGTATGTTTCTTATAACTTTTCATGTTTGTGTTACATTTATAATGCCAAAGATTTTTCTTTTACTAAAGAACTCCAAAGCTGTACGATTAGTTGATCTTAAGAAATATAAATCAGACAGTATTTCTTCGAATCTAAACCTTCTTTCCTACTTTCTTCTGCCCTAGTACTGTACAAGCAACATCCTTTTCTAAAACTGTGTCCTCTAGCAGGCATGCAAATCAATGAATATATAAAGGGTCCCTCCTATAACAAAAATCACTTAGTCTTCAGCTGATAATGGTTTATGTACAGCCATTATCTAACAGACAACAGTATATGTTCTGCATCTATTTTCTTATGGATCTCAATATCAAATGAGAGATACACACATGGATTCACATGATATACATTCACCAACAGAAATTCATAAGAGTCTGAGCAACAGCCTTCAATTCCAGAACTAAACACTTGATCATGAGAAATTACAATTACCAGTGACCTGTATTAAAGATCAGAATATGATGGAAGCTAGGTGCCTCTGCCCAGGTGTGTTCTGGAACATCAACATCCACCCTGTAACCTTGTTTGATACCAAGGGATTCTAAGGCACCTCCATTGTCGCTTGCTGACCACCTGAAAGTCATATGAAACAAGAAAAAGATTAAAAAAAAAGAGTCATATTTCTTTAAGGGGAAATTTCTTATGTAAATCCATAAAAAACACAGAGAAATCAAATTTATCCCATAACATGCAAATATAATGTATATGCCCCTATAAGTGAATTTCTGTGAAATTTACCTAGCAATGGACTGTTAGGAACAAAGATAAATATGCCAGGTTAGCCTCTAATTAAAGAGAATGACATGTCCAAGTTAACGGAAGATAAATTTATCCCAGTGTAAGTCAATCTAACCCTAACTTTAAAAGCTTAGTCAATCAATCACTTTGTCCAACTTAATAAATGATTACTTGATCCCAGTGCAAGTCAATCTAACCCTAACCTTAAGCTTGGTCAGCCCATCACTTAGACAACCCAATCTAATTGGAGACCACCTAATCTAACACAATCTTTGCAGGCCCAATCTCTCAGACACAATCCTCTGAAACCCAATCACTCCCAAATATACACATATATATAAACCGCACACACACACTACAGCCAATAAGGACTATTATTATATCATCCCCAGTCCATGTCAGGTCAAATATGAAATTGATCATGCAAAAATTTGATGGTTTGAGGCACAAACTTCTGAACATGAATTCTCAATTGAAGTTATACTTCATATTTTAACAAAAAAGTTGTAATAGTAAATAACTAAATCTTGGCCTTCACAACAAATCAAAGGCACCTAGGAATCAAAGATCTATACCTAAAAAAAAAGAAGTAATATGTCATACAGAGTCAACTCCAGTATCAAATATGTTCAAGAACTTCACAAGATAGAACAGATTAACAGTTTTAATTTGCTGGTAATCTTTTTACGAAAGTCTGAAACAATAGAACTTTTGATGGGACTGAGCATACTCCTTATTTTGTTGTGCCTACAGTTCTTATGTCTAAATGCTGACCCAGAAATCTTCTTCTGAAGGCTTCCAAGAGATACGTCAATTATTTATATGTTGCACAAGACCTTTATCTGGTCGGAACAAGGTTAATCGTGATGGATCTAGGGATCAAAATCAAGATGGAGGAATTGGTTTTACAATTCATGGTGACTAATGGCAATTATCTACTTTCTTGTGCAGGAATATGATGAACAAGCATACTCTTTATTGTGAGGATGCCGTAATTTTGGTTGATTCTGATTCTAAAGTCCCAGTAGTAGGCATTTTGAACAAAATTATACCCCTCATTGGTCTAATCACTCACTGTAACTAAAAATATTTTATTTTTGCCAGATAATTATGCCACTATTGTTCGAGAGGATCTTGGCCATCGGGGCATAATCTGCTACAAACTCCCATCTTTTGGGGGGGATCATTTGTGCTCGATTTTGTACGTAATATATGATTTTTTTTAAATAAAAAAATTGCAGGTAATCAACCATTACTCACCTGCCATACCGCACCAAGAGATTAGTCCGGTGATACGCAACAGTGAGATTATAATCAAGAAAGGTGAAACCCCTATCGGCCCCGGCGGGACGCCACTTCCTCACCCCTCTGCTCACCGATCTCAGCATACAAACAAGCGACACGTACATGTTCCTGTTCAACGAATCCCCCACAAACCCTGCACTAATGAATCCAACCAAAGGACGACCCAAAGAATTGACTTTTGCAAAAGATAAAACAGAGATCATATGTCCTATAGCCATCAGCAACCAACCTATGTTGGTGTTCCTGAAGCGTCGGAGGAAGCGGAGGGGCTCGAGGCGAGGGAGGCCGCAGCGAGAGGGCTGCCACCGCCACCGGAGGAGATCGCGGCCGTTGTGCTTCCCGCTGGCGATGCAGTTCCAGCCCTTGAAGATCTCCTTGCAGGTGTGGTCATAACGGAGGGCGACGGGATCCGGATCGAGGACCCAGGCCCCATCGGAGTAGTTGCAGGGCCAGCGATTCTTATCCCTCGTTGGCTCCCCAAGGAGGTCATCGTACCGGGAAACGACGGAGGGCCTTGCGGCGGAGAAGAAGAGGGCGAGTAGGAGGAGGAAGACGAGGCAGAGGAAAGGGACGAAGCAGGAGAAGGAAGACGAGGTGGAGAGTGGTCTCCTTGTGGTGGGTTTGGCCGCCATTGACAGTGCCGGAAGCATTCCCAGGTGGATCAACAAAAGGAAACCAAGTGAGGACTTTCTGGGTATTTTGAAAATATTGAAGGACTTTTTAGGGTAATCAGTAGCCCTATTAGTGTTTTCTCGCTTTTTTAGGAACAAATTAAATATTATCTCCTTAACCATACTAGCATTGTGATCCCATACTTAAAAAATTTATGTTGGCACCATTACTTAAATAAATAACACTATCTATCATAACACTATTAGGTACATTGACGAAAAATATAACACGTGAAACCAAGTACTAGATCAACATGAACGTGACATCATGTGTTGGACCAATGTGAATGTGACACCACGTGCTGGATCGATGTGAAAGTGATAGATAAAAAAATAATTTTAACATCTCTTTCATTTCTAATAGTGAGCAGCTTTGTAAGTATGTCGTCGGTTGTGGAGAGGAGTTAGATGGGATTGGAGATCATGTAATCGAAGATGACCTCAATCGAGGAGGTGATAACGAGGCTAACGAAGGCTGAGGGATGACCTTTAAGAGCTAGGCAGGACAACGACTACACCTTGAGCATCTCGACAGTGCAGTGAGAATGATCGCCACTGGGATGCTCAATGATCGATGTATCGGCATTAGGCTTCAGGCCGTGAATTTGGTTATCGAGCCAAGAAGATCGGACATTGCCTGCGTCGAATGATCGGATGAAGTGCCGGAAGAACTAATGACATGCCGGACAACATATGATTCTCTTGTAATCAATTATGTCTAGATTAAGTTAGTTTAGAATATAATTGAGTTAGTTTAGAATGTAATTAGACCAATTCAATTAGGGGCCAATTGGGCCCAAAATATGATTATTTTGGGCCAAGAGAAATGCCCATTCAGTTACCTAAGTTTGGGATGTGTTGGGCCAAGTGAAAGGCCCAAATAATGACCAAACAGGTGAAACCATCAAGACACAGTCTCCGAAACTGTGTCAGGTGGTGGTACTGACATAATTTTATCCGCTGCACTAATTCACCCCTCCTCTTAGTGTCGACTCGATCCTAACAAACACTTGCTATAGCGTTCCATTCCCTATCTTCGCCCGCACCACCTTTAGTATATGCAGTGCTCACATCCTCCTCCTCCATTCACTCGTTGCATATGGTTGGTTCAACATTGAGACCTCGATCGATGGCTCTCTTCCTCCTCTTCCTGACTTCTCTTTGCTTATTCTCTTATGCGATGTTGCTCTTGCGGCTCGCCACCTCATCATTGGAGCTCACCGCGGTCGCCCCACCTCTTCCATGATGGTCGTCTATTATTGATCAGTGTATATATCTGAGGGTCAATAGAAGCAAGTTTATTATATTAGTCTTATATATGGATGATATTTTATTTGCTAGTAGTGATCTCGATTTATTACACAAAATCAAGCTTTTTCTCACTTAGAATTTTAATATACTTGATATAAACGAGGTAGCCTATGTTATTTACATTGAGATGTTGAGAGATAGATCTTAATGATCACTATGACTATCTTAGAAAAGATATATTGACCTAGTATTAGAGAGATTCAGTATACAATATTGTTTAGCTAATGATACAACTATTACCAAAAGCGAAAGATTCAATCAAAATCAATATGAATATTCCTTATGTATGTAATGTTAAAAGTCTATTGTATGCTCGACCATCGTCGCTCCTGTATTGCTCAACCACCTTCTCTCATGTACTGCTCGTTGCCGCCACACCTACACCACTCACCACCACCGCACCAAACCCAGCATGCCCGTCGCCCCATCATCCCCACCCTGATTGACGATGGTTTCATCATTGTAGAGAAGCTTACTGCCTATGCAACAACTACCTCTCCCTCTCCTCCCATGGTGCTCAGCTCATCGTCTTCCACCCCAAGGTCGATGAGATCTCCGTCATCATCGTCAACACCACCTCCAACCCCTTTCATACAATTCATCCCCCTTTTTATCTCCTCTATTTTGATATACATATGAATCGAATATTTCACCCTGATAAATATATTTAATTTCACTTCGAATATTACATTAAATGTGTTCTTGTATTGTTAGACAAATACATCATCAACCAAACTATTACTTCTTTCCTTATCGTATCAATAATGGAGGATTCATGGTGACATTTGCTGGTAGAAAATATGCAGCAAGGTCCTCTTCCATATTTGTTGGCAATAGTTCATATGCTTCGGCACCACAACAAATGCACTCAATTGTGCGATGGGTGAGCATGTGCGACGGTCGAGTGGGTGCGATGAGTGATCTGGGTCTGGTGCAATGACAGCGAGCAGAGAGATATAGGTCGAGCGAGTGCAATGGGCGAGTGGAGGGTAAATAAGTGGAAAGGAGGAGAGGAAGAGAAATCGATTAGGGCGAGAAATAGATATAAATTTAATAATTTAAAAATAGTAAAATTATGTTTTTATTCTTTGTATTAGTGTGTTTTTTTTTCACGTGACAACAAGTACGATTTTTTCTATTGATGAAGTTGATGACATAAGAAGAATTAGGGTTAAATATTTCACTTTCATAAGTGTAGGACTCTGATGCTACATTTTAAAGTATATGGATCGAAATACTAATCATAGTTAATTATATGGGGTAATATGTAATTATCATATGCTCTAATGATGGGAATCCACTCACTAGAATCTCATCATTAGTCTGGTAACTCTAGTCTAGTAAAATAGATATACATGAGGCCCAAAATCACTTAGTTACTAATAGTAGAATATCTAATTGTGTATAACTTTAATAATGGTGTTAGAGGAAAAATATGAACGAATATTTTTTCAAGGAGCGAGATAGATAAGCTCATGTGTTTTGGGAATGATCTACACGAAGACCAAGATCGAGTATGAGTTTTTTAATCTAGTCTTCCGACACTTAAGTTAGTCCCAATGTTAATAAATGAAAATAATAAAAAAAAATAAATAATTTTGATTATTTAAAAAATATTTTTTTTATACCAAGTAAAAAAGGATGAAAATATCCGATGAAATATTTTTTTAGGAAACAACTCATAACCATGCCTTTTGGACTTATGTCGAGACGAAAGGGGCAATATCTCATCTATGTCAATCAAATTATTACCACATGTTCGAGAATATTTCTCCTATCAAATGATATTTTCTCGTGATGGTGCGGCATGAAATTTGTCTGCATACTAATATATCTTAAGCATCGACAAGGTTTATTAGAATTTAATATAAGATTGAGCTTTGGTGATTACTATTTATTCAATTAGAGCCTTATATCTATTTAATTTTGTCTCACGTGGCATTTAATTGATATTGATTACAATACACTTAAATTGCTTTTACCTGACGCTCGGATTCATCTTACGCGTCAAACCTAATTTGATTTGTGCGTGAGAAGAGATTATACGATCGGGCTTTTTACTGGTCACGAATTCAACATCTTATGAAGGATGTCTAATATCCGAATAATGTCACGTCGAGATTTGTGATTGTAGTTTATAAGGTGACATACTGTCATCACTAGCAATATCATCTTCATTTGTGATTGTAGTTTATAAGGTGGAGATTTGTGATTGTAGTTTAGCATCGGAAATTACTGGCGATATTTTTATAATAGCTTTATCATCCTCATTCGATCATCAAAAGGGGATAGAAAAAAAGAATAAGGCAACTCAAAATCCCATATTTATTTTTAGAAGAGAAAAGACAAGTAACTCCGCTCGTTTACCAAGTAATACAAACGCTAAAACAAGGATTATATATTCTTAAACTGGCATGACAGTCTAAGTAGATCAGACAATTAGGCTAACAGCGGTTCCTGGTTGCTTGGTTCTTCGTAGACGCTCGTTTCATTTCTGTCCCACTCTCCCACTCCGTGAGTTGCAGCAAAAGACTCCCCAGTTTTGCTGCTATCTTGAGCTTTGCCCCACAGAAACAAGAAGAGGCCTCCGATGACCATGACCATGGCTATCAAGCTACGTGGACGGAAGTAAATGAGAAAAAGGATGAATTCCGATGATCACCTTGATAAGTAGATGAGATTTCCCTAACTGTTGAGGAAATCTCTCTACTCTGTTGAGGGAAATCCTCTAACCCGTTGAGGAAACTTCTCCTTCTAACCTGTATATAAAGACGGAGGATATGTCAATAACATTCAACTTCTTTTTCTACAACTCATTTATCTCTTTATTTTAACATGGTATCAGAGCAGCTCCTCTTGGCGACAGCAGCATCGCCATGTGTTAGCCAAGCGGCCACAGTAGCACGCTGCCTCAAGCGGAGTCATTGAAGAAACACGCTGCCTCAAGCGGAGTCATTGAAGAAGCACCAAGACACGGATTCAGAGCCAGTGCTAACCGGTCTTGCCTTTCTTCGCCGGCCTTGCTCCCTCTCCTATTTGCTGCACCTTCCTCTTCCTTCTTCTTCGCCGGAAGGACAACGTGGTCCTTCAGCCCCACGTTGAGCAGCACCAGAGAAGACATCAGCCGCCTCCTGCACTTCTCCGGCCAGTAGCAGTCGCAACTGCTGCATCTTCCTCTATCGCAGCAGCCGCCTCCTGCACTTCTCCGGCCAGTAGCTGTCGCAACTGCTGCATCTTCCTCTACCACAGCAGCTTTCGTTGCCGTTTCCCTCTACACAACGGCGCCTCCTCAACGGCGGTGTCTTCCTCCTCCATAGCGACAACGGCGAACGACGGTGTCTTTCTCGCGTCTTCCTCCTTCGCTGTCGCAGCCACTTCCCGGCCAGCAGCAGCCGCAACCGCTGCATCTTCCTTCCTCTATCGCAGCAGCTTTCATTGCCGCTTTTCTCTATACACCTAATTGCTACAGATTTCTCTCACTGCAGTTTCCTTGAGTACTGCTGCAGATTTTTGCGGTCATTTTCCGGCGAACTGCAGCCTCTACAATCTGCTGCAGCAAGCAGCAATCCACAGCAAGCAATCTATAGCAGCAGCCCCCTCCCTCATTCTCCACCTTGTGTGACCTGAGTATCACACAAGGTTCGCTGCCTTCTTCTACAAAAAAAAAAAAAAAAAAAAAAAAGAAGGAAAATGTCTTCGTTCACTTCTTCTGATGTTTCAGTTCCTGTAGGGACTCCCACTTCTTGTTCTTCTACAGGGCTTATCTCCATCAATGCCGCCACGCTAATCCCCTTTAAGTTATCAAAGGGTGGCAACTATGCGTCCTGGCGAGCTCAATTCTCTAATCTTTTATTTGGATATGATTTGTTAGGTTACGTTGATGGTTCTTTCAGTTGTCCTCCGGCCATGCTCAACATCCCCGGTGATCCTAATCCAGTACCCAATCCAGCTCACAAACTATGGCTACGTCAAGATCGTCTCATTCTCCAAGCCATTCAAGCTTCAGTTGCTGGATCCGTTGCTCCCTTGATATCTTCATGTGTGACAGCTGCCGATGCATGGTCTAAACTGCAAACCACCCTGGCAAATCATTCGCGTACTCGCAAGCTCAGTCTTCTATCCAAGCTTATGGAGACAAAACAAGAGGGAAGTACTATCTCTGATTATTTACAACTTATCAAGGTTATCATCGATGACTTGGCCTTGATAGGTCATTCCCTATGTGATGAAGAGGTTGTCATTCATACCCTCAATGGTCTCGACACCGACTACAAAGAATTGGCTGCTGCAATTCGGGCACGCGACTCGCCAATCTCTTTTGAAGATCTCTATGATAAGTTGACTGACTACGAGATGTCTTTGAAGCGTGCGGACAAACTGCCTGGATCAACTGTCACAGCTCAAGTCAGTCACAAGTCTAAACGGAAGAACGCTCGGTACTCACCGAACATCACCCAAGGTTTGGCTACTACGCCTCTTGATTCTGTGAGTTCTATGCAACAACCCCCCGGTTTTACTCATCCTCAGTATCCACAGCATGTTTGCAAACTTCGAAAAGCCATTTATGGACTTCGTCAGGCTCCGAGAGCTTGGTACACTCAACTTAGCTCATTTTTGACTTCTGTCGGCTTTCTTAACTCCAAATCTGACACTTCGTTGTTTCTGCGACATCATCATGGAAACACAGTGTATATTCTGGTATATGTGGATGATATTATTGTCACAGGCAACAATCCCGCCAGCATCCAAGCGTTCGTCAAACAGCTGGCAGCTCGATTCTCGCTTAAGGATCTCGGACCCTTGAGCTACTTTTTGGGCGTCGAAGCTACCTTCACATCTTCCGGTCTCCTTTTATCACAACGCAAGTACATTCAAGATTTGTTATTAAAGACAAACATGCAGGATGCAAATGCAGTTACAACCCCCATCTCTACTAGCGGTTCTCTCAAATTATCAGATGGAAGTCCTGCTACGGAACCCACTCAATACCGCCAAGTTGTTGGCTCTTTACAATACTTAGCTCTCACGCGTCCAGACATCTCATTTGCTGTGAACAAATTATCACAGTTTATGCAGCAACCATCTACTCTACACTGGTCTGCGGTTAAGAGACTTCTACGATATCTTAAAGGGACTCTAAATCATGGACTCTTTTTTCGTAAACACTCTCCACTTCGTCTTCATGCATTTGCCGATGCTGATTGGGCGGGCAACCTTGATGATAGAACATCCACATCGGGGTATATTATCTTCCTTGGTGCTCATCCAATCAGTTGGAGTTCTAAGAAGCAAAAGACAGTCGCCCGGTCTACAACTGAAGCTGAATACCGTGCCATTGTCGCTACCACTGCAGAACTCAATTGGATCACGAATCTTCTCCAGGAACTCAACATCGATTCCACTCCTACAATATATTGTGATAATATTGGAGCTACCTATCTATGCGCTAATCCGGTATTCCACTCCCGCATGAAACATATTGCTATTGACTTCCACTTTGTACGTGATCAAGTTGTCCGCCGTCAACTCCGTGTTTCTCATGTTCATACAGCTGATCAATTGGCCGACTCACTTACGAAGCCTATAGCTCGTAAGCTGTTTGCATTACATCAGTCCAAGATTGGCCTCCTTGATAGGAGCACCATCTTGCGGGGGCATGATAAGTAGATGAGATTTCCCTAACTGTTGAGGAAATCTCTCTACTCTGTTGAGGGAAATCCTCTAACCCGTTGAGGAAACTTCTCCTTCTAACCTGTATATAAAGACGGAGGATATGTCAATAACATTCAACTTCTTCTTCTACAACTCATTTATCTCTTTATTTTAACACACCTTCTCTATAAATTATATTTTTTTCTTTCTCTCTCCAAATCTTAATGGATAATCTTCTCTGGAAGCTCTAAAGTAACTCTCTCTAGAAGTCTTAGAAAATAACCCACGAGCACACAAAATATTTCTCACAACCTAGAAATATATAGAGTGTTGATAGAAGAATCAAACCCTAATTTTTAGGGTTTTCTTCTTTCACAATATATATATATATATTTTTTTGCACTAGGATTTCTTGTCCACCTAAGAAATTGACTCCAAGAATCCAAAATATATGTATGTAAATCTAAACAATTAGAATGATACATGAAGTTACAATGATGCGTTGAAAGGTATTAATTTTGGAAGGCGGGTGTTAGCTCTTTTATGTTTAGTCATGTGCCTATAGGGATGACAAGTATAAGTTAGTCAATTTTGATCTTATTAAAATTTTAACCTTAATCTGAAATATATTTTCTTTTTTCAGTTAAAAAAATGGCAAGGATGGAACATAGAACAATTAATGCAAGGATGATTGATCATTATAATACTTGATGAATTTAGAATAGCATGGTCTAAAATGTTCAAGACTGGAATAATGATAGTATGTCGATACAATCATTATAAGTTTATTAAGTCTTCTCTCAATTTGGATTTGGAAATAGATGTTTGAGCTACGAAGAGGAGCCAAGTTAGTCCAACAGTAGGTACTACTTCTAAGAAGGCAGGCAGGGAGGGAGGATCCAAGTGGTTACCTGCTCCAAGTGAGTTGCACACGAAGCAGCAATGGCTCCAGTATGGCCACCATGACCGTCGACACGGGACTGAAAGCGGTAACGTAAACTGGGCCCGTTTCCTTCACACACCACATCATGGCGAACACCCCAAACCCTGCACAGAATATTCCCTGCAATGTGATGAGGAACATGGCATTCTCAGTACCTAGATCACGTCCACCTAACGCCACCATATACATTGACGGATTGATTTAGCATGGAGAAGGAAGAAGAAGAAGAAGAAGAAGAAGGAAAGAAGAGAGAGAGAGAGAGAGAGAGAGATACACTGTAAGCTATGGCCAGTAGCTGCAAGTCCCACCCGAGCTTCAGAGCTGCAGGCTTTTCAAAAATGAGTGAGATAACAACGCATTGGAGGCCGCCCACCAAGTTGACAAGCCCCGAAAGGGTGAGCTGAGAAGGGTATTGGGCCACGACACATGCCTGTGATCGGGAGTGATAGTAAACATCAAGTCAAGCTTCGAGTTGTTACCGAAAGCAAACCGAAAGGGTGCACGTGCAGGTTCTAACATAACCTTTAATTATACGTATAAATACGGCTTCTTAATACAAGTAAATGTACGCATGCATCCGAGGAAGAAGACTTTTCGCAGAGACCAAATCAGAGCTTATCGTCCTTTCTGCTTCCTTGCTGCATGCAATACGATGGGCTCCACGATTACCAACGTGTTAGATGTATCACCGTCCAAACATGCAATAGTTGCATGCGGAATAGTTCCCATGAAATGCTATTAGTTAATAGACATTTGGAGTTGGGTTTGAAGACAAAGAACAAGACAAGCAACGTCGAATCTCTCTCTCTCTCTCTCTCTCGGTCATATCGTATCCACCAAGGAGTAAGGGTGGAGGTGAGGATGAATCATGCAGGTGCTGTCCTTAATCAATAAACAGATTTGTTTTTTATTCTTTATTTACAAATAGAATGCTGCTTTCTGGTATCTAATTTCCATAATTTTTAATTCATGCGTGCATCGTGTGAGTTAATTACCTGTAGCCAATAATATCCTCTAAGGGTTTATGATTCGTACCGACCTAATACCAAGTGTTGTCACCTCTTCCCTATGCAAAAGAAACAACATGGTTGAAGTTAATGGCGAGGCTTATTTAACATTGCAAAATTATTCATCTCCAATTCAATGAAAGGTCGGTGCATAAGATTAATTTTTGTGCCTATTTAGTCTCATATAAAAAATGAATTAAGCTGCTAACAAGTATATTCCATGACACTAAAATAATTGATTTCTTTCAGTTGAACTTGTGGGTCCAAAATGAGGAGAGAGAGAGAGAGAGAGAGAGAGAGAGATATGACCTGGTAGAGTAGGAAAGCTGACCACGCCGTAGTTCCCACGATTGTGAACAAGGCCCCGAGGACGAAGGAGGTGCCGCCGCCGAGGCCATGGAGTCGTCGGACGTGAGGTGAGAAAATTGGATCCATCTGCGCTTGTAGCCCCTCGCCTCCGTTATGATCCTTGAACAAGGTCATCACCATGGCACCTCCCACGCACAGAAACGTGCCGAGAATCTTAGCCTGTCCCGTCCTGTTCTTTATGCTCACTTCCTCCAGTCTGATTACCCAAGTGATCAGCACCAACAAGCGTACAGCAGTAAAGAAAGACCAGACCGAGGGAATTTTTACCACCTTACCGTACCTGAGGAGATACGCCAGCAAAAAAGTAATCGCGGGTTGGAGATTGGTCATGGTGCTGACGAAGGTGGAGGAAGTGTAAGCCAGACCAGCATAGTAGAAGTTCTGACTTATGCTTATCCTACACGACGCATTTACGGCAGCATACTAGTCATCTACCCCGAATTCTATGTCGTAAACAAGATTGATTCATCAGCAGCGACAGATTGGTTCTTGCGTGTTCGCTTACCCCATCAGTGCCAAGAGAAATATCTGTCCCGCGTTCTTCCATCTAACTGTAAGCCTCCCAATCTCCCTGCAGTCAACGAGGGCATGCAGCAGGAAGTGATGAAAACCAGAGAAAGAAAGAAGACGCTACGTTACTATGCATGCAGTAGAAGACTTTGTCGGTGTGGACGTACCTGTCAAGGAAGCAAGCGAGGGGGCAGATCGCCACTGCCGCAATGATCTGGCGATACAATACGAAGCCGTAGTGGCTCATGCCGCGGGTGAAGGCGAGGCGGGTGATGAGGAACATGGCGGCGTAGGCCACTTGCACGTAGATCATGCCGAGCAGCGGGCCGCGCTTTCCCATGAACGCCATGCCTGCTGATGATCAGATCTCCCCTTTCTGCGTCTCCTCCGCCTGTGTGTGTGTGTGTGTTTGTGTGTGTGACTGGCACTTTAAGAAAAGTATTTTAGCCATGATGAAATGTCAACTCATATTTGAGTCTACTTCTACAAGCTTCATAAGCCCTTGTTATGTTTCGGTAGACGGTCGTTGTCATCACATAAATACAGAATTGTCACCAGCTTAGAAATGTCAATGTTACACCGAACGCTAGAACAACCCATGTCCTTTTCTTTTTTTTTTTTGCGTCTTTTTGGGGTCATATCACACTGGGGTCATAATCGACTTATTAATTTCCAATAAGTGACTATAAGCATATATGAGTTAGGACTAACGAAATTATCTTTTTTTTTTCTCAACAGAGTCAAATTTAGAAGCACAAACTGATGTCTTCAAAATATATTTCTTTTCTTTGGAGAGTCCATTCCCCACCCTATTCAACTTGATCAAATAAAATAAACAAATTGCCATGTGAGTAATCTCATGTAAATAATTGAGTTTTCTCATCTATGGCCCTATAAATAGATGAGTTTTATCACGAGAAAATATATATATATAAAGACTTATATGTAAGAAATAAAAATTTTAATTTTATCTTTTGTTTCATCCCTCGATTCGTCTAATTTTCTCTTTTTTTTTTCTTTCCCCCCTCACGCACAACCATCGCAATTATGTGCGGCCCATTAGTCCAATCTATTTAGTCGGTCGACCATTGGTGTTTTGCGAAGCATGTGAGCTCCAAAAAATACCTCTAAAGGTAAAGGAGATCTAACGGACTTATGAGCCCTTGGTTCCCATACTCCTCAACTAATATGGGATTAAATGACCTTATCAATGCTCCCTCCCATAGGGGAGCCAAAAGCTCATAGCCAAAGTGCACGACTCATGGCCTTATCAGTGCTCTCTCCCTCTCTTCGGAGACATCCGATAAAATTAAAACGATATAAAGAAGATTAGTATGCTCCTGCGTAAGGATGACACGCACAAATCGAGAAATGATCCCTTATTATATTGGTGCTAGAAGGAGGGCCTAAGGCCTACACCTCGACTGAGCAAACTTGCTCCTGAGCTGTGCACCTTGACTATGAGCCTTTGTCTCCCCTATAGGAGGGAGCATTAATAAAACTATTTAGGCCCACATAGGTTGAAGAGTATGAGAACTAAGGGCTCATAAGTCCACCAGGTCTTTCTTACCCTCATAGGTACCTTTTGGAGTTCACATGCTCCAAAATGATAAAACCGTACGAGTATACCCATCACCTAAAGCGGAGAATTCTTCGTGAACCTACAGGCTACAGCAATAGTCGCCCGACCAAATGGTCCCTTATATTTTACTATTCATATATATTTTTGAGTTTCTACTCAGATTTAAATTATTTGGAGGATTGAGAATTCAAATATGAAGAGAGTCCTTGCAAACCGGATTCTTTACGAAGGATGGAATCTGATGTATGGATCATCGGAGGAAAAGTTCTTTAAGAAGCTGATTCCTTAAAACTTTTGCTGCATCTTATGCTTTCTCTCTCTCTCTCTCTCTCTCTCTCTCTCTCCATGCAGATGCTTGAAGCTAATGAAAGAAAAAATTGGTGGGGATCGATTTCTGTATACACGACGACGAACGTGACAAAAAAAAAAACACATTAGATAACAAAGGTATGAAATGAGTGGTCTCAAAGAAGTGCTGGTTAAGCAGAAGCAGCAGACTGTCAGTGAACCAGCCAAGTGTGACAAGTAGGCTGAAGATAGATTAGAAAATGGTGCATCTTCTCACGAGACAAAACCACAACTTGAGGGAGAAAGCAGCTAACCATGATTACACTGCGTCTCCAATGCTTCCTGTTCTTGAAAGAAGGAAGAAGCATCCAAAAGAGAGAGGAACGCAGCTAGTAGAACTATACAGATGCAGAGAAGCGTCAACATCTGTTCCAATAGAACGTCATAGGGTCCTAGAGTCAAGCGAATTGCACGTCATTGGACCAGAAGCCTAACGATAACGAGGTCTCAAACGAGCTGCAGTCGACGCAGTGGACATGGCATTCAATCCGAGGGGATGAAGAGCCACGTAGAGGGCTGGAACAATGCATCAAGTCATGGTGGAAGAACCATGTGGGTGGACGTTCAGCTTCAGCAAGCAGTCTCCTCCCTCATCTCTTTGATTCGCTGCAGCAGATGAGCATACGACTATGGCATCAGCATTCTGGCTTACCATGGATCTCCCAAAACTTATGGTGGGGTGTATTTTTGGGGTTCAACGGGTGTTTGAAGGGCTCGCTCCGTACTTACAGCGAACATCCACGGAGGAGATTTGTGGCTTTCTAGGCGTGCTTTCGCAAGCACCAAAAAGGCGAACACCGAGATCCAGAAATAGTTATTTATGCCCTCCGGCTTCCACGCGTTTGAATTCGAGTGGCTCCGATGCAGCAAACGCAAACCGGTCGATCCTGCGATCGTTTCAGGTTGTTTCTCATCCCTAGGCCGGCGTCATACCCTTCTTTGATAGGTGAAAATTGCCAGGGAAGTATCTTGATTCTGGTGAAAAGGAATCGGACTGCTGCTCTTCTAAATCTACGCACGCCTTTTCTCCTGCTTCATTTTGTCTCGAGCGATTGGAAGGAAGTGGCATGCTTAATCTGCAGAACTTCTATGTCGGCTTGGTGGAGTTGGGAGACCCAAAACAGCTACGCTTTTCCACCAACGCATGCGGTCTCCATTCCATTATATGCCAATCTCAAGAAACCTCGGGGAGATCTTGTTGGAACGGTGGCTTTCATCATTGACTGGATTGGTCAAAGTCAAACACAAGAATACAGATTCTAGATCTTGTTGGAATCGTGGCTTTCATCATTGACTGGATTGGTCAAAGTCAAACACAAGGATACAAATTCTAGATCTTGATTTACCAACCCAACTCATATATGTTTTACGATGCAAGGAACAGCGACGGCAACTTCTGTCTAGTTTTCGAACCCGATCGTGCTTGCGTTTCTCCATTTACATGGCTCCAAAATCCCACAGGTGCAATCCCGTGTCGTCTGCCCAAGCAACGACGTATCGGTCACTGGCGGCCACGGCGGCGGCCTCGCCTATCGTCTCTCTAAAGCTGTACAAGTACTCACCTGTCGTCGCGTCCCACACCCGAAACCCGCGAGCAGCGAACACTAACGCGTAACCCCAGTTCATGCACCCTACCACGCCCACGGCTCTCTGCTGCTGCTGCTGCTCCTCCGCCCTCCTCAACGTGCTAAACCTGCAAATCTCCTGCAGCGTCAGCACGTCGTGCACCTTCGACAGACCTCGCGCGTCCACCACCATCACCCGGCCCTCGCACGCGTCCACCGAGTCCACGGCGGCTCCGTGTTGGAGATCGAGCCGGTTTAGCGTCGTCACGGTATCATCAAGGTCTACCACCTCCATGCTCGAAGTAGTGCACCCTACCGCAACTCCTGGCTCGGCAACCCTCACGCGGCCGACCACCGGCCCGGACAAGTCGGTGAGCATGTGCCAACCCAATACGGCGTCGGGATCCGTCAAGGTTCCACCAACATAAACCAGCTGCTCCGTGGCGGCGTCCCAGACGTGCCATGACCGGCCGGGAACCCCCGCGAACAAGCCCACCCACCGGCGATCGTCTCCGGTGAAGTCGACCAGCGTTCCGTCCTCCACGAGGTTGCCGGCGTGAGCCCGCCGGACGGTTCCGGACACGTCGAGGCTCACCACGTGGATATCTCCGTCCTGGGAAGCGAACGCAAGCCGTTCATCGGGCTCAGCGAGAAAGACGACGCCCGAGACAGCCTGAGAGAAGCGTCCGAGTCGGTCGCGGTGCGGATCGGCCCGATAAGTGGCGACCGGCCGACCGGCGGGGAGATCAAACAAGCAGACCGAGCCGTCGCGGTAGCCAGCGGCGAGGTGGCGGTCCGACAGGGTAAGACGGCGGCAAGAGAGCGCAGCGGAGGGAGGCAGCAGACGAGAGTAAGCAGAGCGGCGAACCCGGAAGTTGGCGGCAGTGCGGTGGAGACGGACGAACTCATCGCGCCACGACGGGAGCGAGGAGAGTGGACGGGACCAGATGCGGCCGGCCAGGTCCTTCCACAGGAGCTCAGAACGGGAAACAGCCCTCCACGTGGCGCACACCTGCTATTTCCCATGAAATTGAGTCTCATAATATCTATAAGCATAACTTAGAAATGATCACTGAATAAGAATGTAGACGATTAAGTATCCTTGACATTTTATGTGCAAAGATTATGCAGAACGTGAAAAGAAACATGCAGCAGGATTAACATTTTATGTACAATTTCATAGCAAACATGCATGAATCGCTACATAATATTGCATACATGGGGGACTGCAGAAGTTGGAAACACTGGACTTGTGGTGAACCTGCAAGAGGTGCTGTGAAACCAATCATGCAACGAAAAGCTCTCAACACAAGCAATGACGGCAGGATTTTAGTGATCCTCACACGATTATATCTTTTTATTTACAATCTATACAATTTATGCCATAAACCCTTCTATCTACATCCATATATCGGAATCAGAGGTCATATACCTATTCATTCAGAATGCTTGCACCTTTTTCATGGTGACCTTGTTCCATATAATCTTTCATTTCAATATCTATTCCTAATATGATTATATAAGATAGTAAATTAAGTTTATTTTCTAACATTTCCCTCGAGCTTAATTTTCCCTTGTAAAGTGCTCACATTAACATAGTGCTATGCTACATTAGGTTGATCATGTGGAGCCACACGATGAGCTCGATCATCTCAACTCGATCGTTATTGTCGTGCTGCTCGCGCGATGGATTATTTATGATTTTTTTTTTATTTTATCTTAACCTTATTATGCATCCAATAGTACGTTTCTCTGTACGAGGTGCATATGATGACCTCTCACAGTTCGTTCACTCGATTCTAACTCTCCTCAAATTTAATTCGATAAATCCGATCACTCCTTTGAGTTATACATTCCCTTTCATCAATGTTTGTTTCCACTTACTCCAAGTAGAAAAGGTACAATGTTTTCACTTATTTTGATTGTTAGAAGATAAATAAAAAAAAATTCATCACATAAACACTAAAAGAAAGTGAAGATTTCTCATAATAATAATAAAAAAAAGAAATCTCATTAGATATAACATATTCCCCTGGGATTGAAGATATAGACAAGTAAGTTTTTAATTTCATAATGTCTCCTCTATTGTTTATCTTGTATGTATTTTTTCTTTTAATGACTATTATTTCCAATATAATATCATGGCTTTTCGATTACGAAACACCTTCACACCCATTGAACCAGCGGATGGTCTCCTCGCGTGTTTCAAGGACCGACGGCCACTAAAACAGGAGGGGGAGCTGCAAAACGACACGAGAGGATAAAGAAAGATAAGTATAGGGATTCAATTTGGAGAAGAATCATCTTAATCCCAACGATCCCACTAGATTATGGGGTGGTCCCATGAACCCTAAACGAAGGGAGCAGCCTTCGCGGTTCCTTGCGTTACCTCAAAACATCACAGGTACTGCTGCCAGGCTCGCTGTTCCCCCTAATCCGAACCGCGATCTCGACGACGTACTTTTTCGTACGTCGTAAAATCCAGTCCGATCGAGGCGGCTGATATCAGCGCCTGATGAGAGAGATGTGAACCGTGACGGTGGTGTAAAGCGACCATGACATATGACGTTTGATGTTTGCTCAAGTCCATCCTCTGCTAGACGTCGACGTCCCTTCGCATGCATGCCTAAGCCCTATAACCACTCACGAGCCACCCATGCGTGTGTGTGTGTGTGTGTGTCTCTCTCTCTCTCTCTCTCTCTCTCTCTCTCTCTAAACCCTCCTTTCTCCGTGAAAGAGTCCCGAGTCTGATTCCGTCCAATGCTTGGTCCTCACATCCCATCATCAAAAAGCAAAGGCGACTAAACGACAAGTCTCCTCGGCGTTGGACTCTGCAGGGAGACCATGTGCGTCGGAAGGTGGTGGGACTTAGAACAAGCTTTGGCAGTATGGAACTCCGAGATTGTTCCCAGACATTTGACCTCAACATAAAACATCATACGACTCGAGGCTTTTCATCAAAAACACAAACATAAAATGGGCACACAAGGACTCACCATAAGTTGGAACAATGTCCACCTATTCTTCAGATTTATATAGATCATACATATCAATCACGCAGGAGATAATATGATATGGGTTCTAAGAATGAGGTGCACATGTGATGGAAAAGATGTGTCAGCGGCAGAAAGCAGCGGATGGATGGATTTGGATATATAGGGACTGTGTTAGACGTCCCTTGCGAGATTGTTTATTGTCGAGGACAAAAATTAGGAATTCCACAGAGGGCCCCAGCAGCTGGGGCCAATGCGTCCCTCTTATCTCAAGGACAATGAGAGAGAGAGAGAGAGAGAGAGAGAGAGAGAGAGAGAGAGAGGCAGACGGGTCAATGCATGGTGCGGCGTGAAGGAGCCAAACCAAATCGTCGGAAGCAGCGAAGCTTTCGTCCGCCCATACAACAAAAAACATTAGACCGTGCAGCTTGTTTTCCCCCGCACTTTCATTTCCAAGGAACGTCATAAAAGAACAACCCACCCACGAATAAACAAAACAAAAGAAAACAGCAAGAGGCCGTTCTTTTGAAGTCAGTCAACCCATGTGACAATTCTGGGACGGTCCCTAATAACTCTCCTCTCTTTCTTCCCTGTGGTATATTAACTTATTAGCACAACCCCCATTATAGTGTGAACTGAAAGCAGGAAGAAAAGAGGCTGTGCGGTTGTATCCTTCTCCCACCCCGATAAAAGAAAACCCAAAACGGAAACGAAAGGGATGCGCGAGGGAAATGGTGGCTGGCTGGCTGGCTTCTTTTCCCCGCCCCCCTTTGCTTTCCACCGTCTCAGCCGCATGACGCCAACCCCGAGCTTTCTCTTTCATTTCGTTCCTTTCCGCTAATGTAAATAAAGCAGAGACAGGGATGGGTCGAGTAGAGTTAATCGAACGGGAAGCGGTGCCGACGCGAGGGTCAAAAGAACAGAGTACCACACGCCACCACCCACGACTGGCTCTATGCGCAGACCTCTGGTCAGAATCGGACGGCAGAGTGCAAGAAAAAAGGGCAGAGAGAAATAATGAACGCTGACAGGGTGAGGAGAGGCAGCAGGAGCACGTTGAGTCGCAATAGATTTTCACTGCAAAGAGCAAAGGGTACAGCTAAAGCCAGCCACCCATTATCGAGAGCGAAGAAAATGGAAGGCAAAGGCGAAGCATGGATATGGAGAATAGTGGCGGTCAGAGAGTAGCAGCAGAAGGAACCATTCTAATTCCAAAGGGTGTTCCTGTAGACAACAACAAATATAACCCAAAGAAAACCCTTCTACGGAGATAATCTATATGTGGAAATAAGCTACTGGAGCTTTCGTTATGGAATAGCGGCTCTGCTCTCAGTGCTATCTATTATTCCAACATTGTCATTTTTCGTAGCCGATTCTTCCATGTTCCGTCATTCCAAAATCATAGCGGTTAGTGTGTTCTTCGTGGTTTCGTTGTTCCAAACCATATTTAATGCAACAAGAACAAAAACCTAGTTTGCGTTCCTGATATCCCGATAACAAACAGGAACTGATCTATCTAGCAAGGCGAGATGAGAAAGATAGAAACCGATGCATTCTTCTACTTGGATGTCACGGTGGAGATATATAGCAGGAGAAGAGAGAACCTGGAACACGGCGACGATGGCAGGAGCGGCAGCGAGCCGCCCGCCGTTGCGCGCGGCGTCGATGGCGACCCGCGCAGCGACCGCCTCGACGAAGTGCTCCGGCCAGACCGCCTCCGCGGACAGCCTCGGCCGCGACGACGAGGGACCACCGGTGCCGCGGCCGAGGCCCACGGCGTGTCTTACGGAGGCGACGGCCTCCTCTTCGCCCTCTCCCTCGCTGTCGCGTTCGCGACGTTCCTGCGGCGACCTCGACATCAGCACACGAGCAGACGGAAAGGGAGAATTGAGGGAGAGGGAGAAGGAGAAGGAGAAGGCGGAGATTTGCCGGACGTGTAGTTTACAAAACCCGGTGTTTTATAGGCGTCGTTGCATCGTTTTCTCAGCTTCCGTTATTTATGGATTGGTTTCGGTTTTATTTATTTATTCCAGTGCTACTGCTTGTACCTTATTATATATATATATATATATAATTCGATATAACCAATAAAATGGAATTGCATGTCTGCCTCGTATTAAAATTTTGTTTCCCATATCATTGAAAGGATACTGCTGTCCTTTTCTTCAATTGTTGTTCTTTCATAAATATATATTAAATTACGATTAATTTATAAAAACTTGATCCTGAGATCCATAAAAGGGCTTCTCTCAAGAGATTAGCAACGTGAGTAGCTTATTTGGTAGTATAATGTCACTGAAGTCTGGAGACTGGAGCTAAGGACGACATCTCTCTCTCTCTCTCTGCGCTTCGGAGCAGTAACAGTAACAGTATGGTTCTGTATGCATACAGAACCGGATCAGCACAGAGTGAAATTGGTGAGGCTGTTTTCACGAGTTCATCGTGGGAGACAGCCATGGAACGTGAATCCGGTGAGGGTGAGCATTTCGCAGCCAGGGGAGAAGGTGATGTACGTACCAGGAAGCGACACATTAGATCGCCTTCCAATCGAGTTTGACCCCCCTCTCTCTCTCTCTCTCTCTCTCTCTCTGAGATAATTGCCAGAAGCGCCGTATTGCTGGCTTCTGTCTCTGTTTAGTCCTTCTCTTTGGCTTAGGTCTTGGTCGCCGGAAGCACTGTGCCCTCGTCTTCTCTCAGGTCTCAGGTCCTGTTTACTCTCACTATGTCTATGTGGTTGGTCCCCGATCATGAGAGATGTGTATATAAGAGAGGGAGGACGTAGGTTTTGATGGCCGTCGAAGTTGCAGCAACAAGTCAACGCCCACCCTATGTCACGAGCACGTAACTCGATCACCCATCTGAGAAATGGTGCGATGAAACCCGATGCTCATACGGCAATTGCGAATCGCATCTTTGATGATTCTGCCTTACGTGTGGTTTTCATGCATGCGTGCAAACTGCACATGCAAAACCAATGCAGCTCGTCTCTTGATATATAGCACCCTTCCGACTCTTCTTCCTTCCGAACGAACTTCTTCTTAACATCGGTGAAAGAATAAGGTTTCTGCAACATTCAAGTTAGAAAATCTGAAATGCTATTGCATCCTAACCCTTATATTTAAAGAAATATTACCTTATTTGAGGAATATTTTTCCAATTTCGATTGTTAGTATATGGATACTATGACTCAATTAAGCCACTCAAACGTGCAGCGGGATGACGACGAAAAGGAGAATAAAAGATAACGAAGACTCAATTTTTTATTGCCAACCGCAATCGTGAGTTCGACTCGGGTTCAGTTTGGGTTGGGCCGAAGTAGAAAGGCCGAAGCCAACTTGGCCCAACGAGACTGAGCTCTCCAGGGGTTCGGGTTTAGCTGAAGCCGAAAGAAAAATCAAAATTTGCAATTAGCTCCTCGGACTTTTCTGATTTATGAACTGATTCGCTATCTGCATCTTTAAATTCGAATCATGATGTTACAAAAACCCACCGTCCGCCTCCTCCCTACCCTACGCGAAGTCCGTCTCATCGGAAGCATGGAAGAAAAAGGGGAACAGACGGGGAAATCGTTGGTCGACTTTTCGCCTTCTGAGCTTCGGATTCGATCACTCCAATCCCTTGAAGGTAATGAATGATTGAGAAGTCCAGTTTCCCCATCGCTTATTTTCCTTCTCGTCTCGATCTGTGGCCCATTTCGATATATCCTTTTTCATTCGAGTTTTCCAACTCTTTTGGTACGCTCGAACGACGGTGCAGTGTTTCATCCCTTCGTCTTTATGGAAAGCATCGTTTAGATTATCATTATCAAATAGGGTAAAGAGAAACACTTACGAAGATTGGCATAGTAATAATATTGACTTTCAGTATTTTTGTACGAAGATTATGAATATACTTCTGTTAAGAAATAAATATATCATTTATCGTGTGGACTACTTGAACACTAAGAAAATACTACCGAATAAACTAATCAATTATTATTGATTTATTAATAGTAATAATTAAGTTATCTGCATAAACTAGTAAAAACATGATTATGCCTTCATGAGAATAAATAAATAATAAATTATTAGATTGAAAATTATGAAATCCAACTAAGACTAGATGTGATAAGACTAAGTCTTATGTATCATTCCATAACAAAGCATTATATTCTTCGTATATTGTTGCTCGTTATTCGAGAATATTTAAGGCTTGGTTAATAGTGGAAGACTTAAAATAAAATTTTGAGATTGTTTTACAAAAATAAAAAAAAAATATTTAGTTTAAAGACTTGATTTTTTTAATCTAGTAACCATCAAATGAATTGGCATAGAGTCAATAACATCTCTACGATGTATTGAACGAGTAAAATTTAAAGTAGGAGATACTGAAACTAAACCTTACTGTATATTCTCTTATTGTGTAACACTCTTATGAGCAGTTAGATGGATAAGAAAATATATTATTCATTATACACCATTGAGGAAGGACTTGGTGGGATCTGAGTGGATAAAGTATTTGGATTGATGGGTAAGATTGATGTTTCAACTTGAACGGAAATGATAATATAAGATGACTCATGAATTTAGAGAACCCAATTAACAAAGTTGTTGGAAGTTAGCCTAAATGAAATAGAGTCAAGTCATTTATAAGAAAAACCATATTCCACATAATCAACATGATGAGAAATAATTTTTTTTTTTGATTGATAGATCAAAACATTTAAAGGCACTTTGATTAGTGGAATATAAAAAAAATATATGGTTTTGATCAAGCTTCTAGTTTATTATGCATATAAAGTTTTAAACATGGATAACATAGACACCTAATAACGCATAATTTACTATAGTTAAGAGTCAATTCGAATAGTTTTTTAAATGTTTAGAAATTATGTTTAGGAGTGGGCATGCAATTAATAAGATAAGTTAATATGAAAAATACATTAGACTAAAATTGAGGAAATAAGAAAGTTTGAGTAAAGAGTGTGAGGCTAGTTTGGACGATATGCTAATGACGATAATCCATGGTCCCATTATGTTCAGAGTATATGGAGGGGTGAGAGATTTCATTAGTTTTAAAAAAGTTACCAAGCTTTTGAAATTCACTATTATTATAAGAGTAAAATGAAATAATAGGTCATTCAAAGAACTTTTCAACAGTAAATTTTAACTTTGGAAAAATGATGAATACTTCATATTTTTACTTCATGAGAAATAACCATATGTATTTTATGAAATTGTTAACAAAAATAAGACAGTAGTTAAATCCATTATGAGATTATATTGATGAAAAACCCCAAATATCAGAATATATAAGTTCAAGAGGTGAATTATTTATGAGAGAGGATTTAGAAGATGGAAGCTTATGCATTTTATTGTAATTTGCACGAGTTACACGAAAATGAATGGTAAGATGATGATGATAAAGATAAATTGTAAGAATGAATAATATGATTTAGAACCTTAAAAAAAAATACCCTAAGCGGTTATGCCATTTTTGAAATGGAGCCTCGATGGTGACTAAAACAAAGATCGATTTGGATAGTGCAACAATTAGCCACTCACAAACTTCATCTATATTGAGCCCCTCCATGAGATGTGCTCCCCTATTAAGATCCTTCATAATAAATGAAGAGGGTTAGAATTCAATAGAAATATTATTAGAAGAACATATTTTAGAGATAGATATTATATTCTTCTTCATATCAGGAACGCGTAGAACATCAGAAAGTAAAAAGAATTTTGAAGAATAGTGAAGGTTTGTAGAACCGGTATAAGTTCTTTTGAGACATTTACCATCACCCATTGTAATATCATTTGAACCATGATAATTTGAATGAAGAGATAAATTATTAAAGTCAGACATGACATGATGAGAAGCCCTAGAATCAATAAGTTAATTTGATGAATGTTGAAAAGATTAAGCAACAAAGTGAGCACGTGGTAGTGGTAATAAAAACCAAGTATGTGGTGTAGTAGAATATGAAAAATAAGATAGGTATGAAGGCTGAAACATCTATGACATAGTAGCTTGCAAGCGACGACGTTTCTTAGCAACATGGCCTTGCAAGTCACATATTTGACATGTGACTTTGTTGTTGAATTGTTGATTAGATTTGTTATCACTTTTGTTGTGACATTGTTACATGTTGCCTCCAGAATAATTGTTTGAACGATTGTTTTACTGGTTGTGAATCTTACCTTTGTTGTTAGAATAAGTTTTACTAGCAAAATTAACAATAATAAAAGCAAAAGGTAGTGACTCTCACTTAAGATAAGCTTCATAGTCAAAAAGCTTATTATGAAGTTTTTCAAAAGATATAGGACTATCACAAGTACGAATTGCAATTGATATCTCCTTATAATATGAACTAAGACTATTTAATGTATAAAAAATGATCTCTTAATCATCAAGAGGTGCATCAACCATAACAAGTGCATCGACTATAGCCCACATATAGTTAGAAATATATTTTGTACCTTTAAAAAGTTTGAAAAGAGTTTCTCGAAGTTACATGAGGCGACCACGAGATTGGTTAGCAGGTATTATTGCAAACTTGGACCACACTTCATAAGAGGATTTTGTAGAGACTACATAGAGAATGATTTAAAAATAGAGAAAGACAATGATAACACTTCTAAGAAGATGATCTTGATGGATCAAAAAGTATCTTTTGGATTAATAATTTTAAAATTATTCGCTTTAATCATTTGTAGAGGGCAAGTGATGATGTCATCTACATAACCCATAAAATCATAATTAATTAAAAAAAAATAAAATTAAGTATACCAAAAGATATAGTTTGTGGATATGAGTTTAAGAAAATCTTAGACGACAACGGAGACAATAGTATTTTTAAGAATAAAGAAGTTAGGGTAATATAAGATGAATAACTAGTTGAAGAGATATTAAGCGAAGAAGAAAAAGATATGAAATAACTTATAAGAAAGAGAGACTTGTAAGAGCATAAAGCTCAATAGAAGTTGTAATGCTATTTTCAACCATAGCAAAGAGTGGATCAAAGAGAAAGAAAAAACTTCTTAAAGTAACGATAGCTTTGATACTATGAGAAAAAATGACTAGTTGAATTTTAATTGATAATAAATATGAATTTATATACACAAAAGAGATATTACAAAATATAATAATTACATAATTTTTTAATCAATAATAAATATAAAATATTCACTAAATTATTTCATAATTTAAAAATGACATTGAGATGATGATCTTTATTATTGATAGAATCATGATAATATATTATCATAATTTTTATAATTTAAAATCATAATAATATATCATGATAATTTTATCATAATTTTTTCTAATACATAATTCATTAAAATAATTAAGATATTTGCATTTTTTTGGTGTCCATATAACCTGCATAAAACACCAATCCAAGTTCCTCACATATAAATCTTATTTATTTTTTGTTTATGACAAACTATCTGCATGACATGGAAAAGAATCCCTTATGCCACACTTGAATAATAATGATCAGCATAGTTCCTCACATATAGAACTTGTAGAAAGCCGACCCTAATAAGGTGAGGCATCAGATGAATAGAAGCTAACATCATCAGCTGTAGAACCTGTAGCGAAGACACCAAGATTCGGGCTGCGTATACTGTATACTTGCAGGGAGCAGTCAGAACCAAAATTTGGTGCAATGGCAATGCTCGATAGACGCTCACGGTCGCTTTGATTCCACAGCTTCCTTGAGCTTTCTCCCGAGTGCGTACGCGAGTGGCGGCGGCACAGCATTCCCAATTTGTCTGTGCTTGTTCTGTATGCTCCCAGAAAACCGATAGCCATCGGGAAAACCCTGCAACCATTACCATGGCTGCTGTCAGAGAGAACAAGAAAGGATCCAGTATGCCCTCCAATGTTAACACCACCATATGACCCAAATCATATGTCATTTGAGTGTCATATCGATCAAATTATATGCAACCAAATATGAGGAAGAGCGTACCTGAGATCGTGCACACTCACGGACCGTAATAATCCTATCTTGTTCAGGATGAAAGCACATTCCCACCTTACCCATCGGTTGGGGATCTGTGATTGAAGTAGGAAAGTTCCCTTCCCAATCCAACCTTCCAAACAGACCTTTCCACTGGTTATGCCTTTTTGCTGTGTTTGGTAGGCACCAAGGTATCAGATCAACTGTCTGACCACTTGATAATTTAACCTGATGTGGGCCAAGAATAGCTGAATTATCAATCATCGAGTTGACATTGATCATGATGAAGTAACAGTCCAGTTGTGCTAGAAATAGTTGCAGTAAAATCATAGAGTGAACTTTATGGAGACATGGACATAAAAGAAGGGATCACCTTTTCATCTGGGAGATCATGCCAGTCAGCACCTGCACGCTTTGGGATATGCTGACATCTTACGAGATTTAACTCATTCATCTCTTTTGATATGTGATCATTTAGAACCATCGTGTTCCCTCTTATTTGCTTTTGGAACCAAGAAGTAGGCTCACTTCCATACTACAATGAAAATAGACGAGAGCAAATTGAGATGCATCAAGGAACTACAGCGGGCTACTTAAGCACATTCCATGAGTGAAACTAGACTTGACTAAATTTTCACGAACTGACAAAAAATAATAATAATAATAGAGAGATGCAAAGCAATTTTGGGCATCAGTTATACGAATTAAAAGGGAGGGAGAATGATTACGTCAATAGGAGATTTGGAAGCTCCATTCTGCACCGGTGGGAGATCCCCAATTGTATCACGAACAGTTATCGATCGGAATGGTGCTCCTCCAGCAGTGCTCTTGACAGCAGCATAATGCACACCACAAGGCATGGATATCCTAAGCTCAGAGCCAGCAAAGACGTGCATGGGTTCTGGCCACTCTGGAAGAGTCTCATCTGGAGAAGCGGCCCAAATAAGTGCCCTTTTCCTCGACTGTGAAACACCATAGGCTCCGGCTTCTAGAATACCAAAGCGCACCTAAAAAGCCATGAAATTGTCCAGAGAATGGACACAAGTCGGTAGTAGAATTCCAAACCAAAGTTCAGGCTTGACTAAACAGATCAAGACATCCAAGAATCGATATGATAGTATGATTTGGCATTTTACCAAGAAAATAGAAGGTGATCCATACCTGATAACCCATAGCTAGAAGTGAAGCTAGAGTCAATCTGAATGTTTGTCCTTTGTTGAAAGATACAAAGTTCCTGACATTCTCCAAAAGGAAGTACCTTGGCCGAAAATATTCGGCAAAAGAAAGAAATGCCAAAATCATCTCACACTGAACTTTACTCCAAGTGCTCTGATTAAATCTATTCATGCCAGAAAATCCCTGACAAACGAAAAAGACACGAGTGTAAAGGCAACTTTACGTTCTAGACTTCAAGAAGACTTTTAACAACTTCTAACAGCCGATAAGATGGCATTTGGCAGATACATAAAAAGCTGACCTGACATGGAGGGCCTCCGTTTATAAAATCTACTTCACCAGGCACTGGCAGATTCTTAATCTTCTCATCGTCGAATGCAGCTGCCAACTCTGCAGCCTCAGGTGTCGAGTTGCAATCGTCTGCATCCCCACACCTTTCCATTATCGCCCTGCATTTAAATCCATGCAAGTTATTGATAACAAGTAAACAAATATGTGGATCCAATTTGGTAGTTGCCGAGGAGGTGAATACACAGATTATTTACAAAACAACTCACCTCAAGATAACATTGCAATTGTCTATAAACACCAATGCTTCCGGATGATTAACACTAAACGCTTCACCAGCTGGTTGTTCATATTCGATTGCCCATTTTGTAAATGAAACACCTGAGGTTTTGAAACTTGAATGATTTATCTCTTCCATGAATGTCAAAATACCACCTCCTTAATCTTCAAACTTAAATAAGTATATAGAATTAAGGGCTTACCGGATTTCTGCAATCCCTCTGACAAGCCTCCGCAACCAGCAAAAATATCTAAAGTAGCCAAGCAATTTTCTTTGTGCAGACCTTTCTGTTGATCAGAGTCATCTTGCATATTTTCTTTACACTTCTCCTTACCCTTTAACCTTTTTGAAGCAGAAGAAGCTGTGTGCTTTCTCAATGAGATAAGCTTTACATTCGCAGACAACTGCATGTCAAGCATGATGTTATCCAGTCAAATAAACGATGGCCAGAAAAGTTTCAGAGTGAGGCTAATCAACTTAAGATTAAATGGAATACCTGCTTAAGGGATCCTTTAACAGGATCATAAGCATACTCACAGAAGAATACATGATCCATTATAAAAGGAGGCTCCATATTTGGAAAATCAATTTTCCTTCGGACGACACATTTACCTTCTATCATTTCTACAGGTACCATCAGAACCTCTTCACTGTAATAGACCTGGATTTCATTCATTCAAAGAGTTCTACAATGAGTTTTGGTGGAACCAAATTGCAAAGAATGGTTAACTAAGACGCTTGATTATTTTCTACTGTCCAACAATGTACTTCTACATAACGTTACATCTATAATCCAATAGAATAAGAAAGTGAAAATTATGAGAGAGAGAGAGAGAGAGAGAGAGAGAGAGAGAGAGGCTTACTTCTCTAATATCAGAACTATAGCCTTTTGTTGTAGAAACATCTTCTGGCCTGTAAAATCTCCCTACTCTAACCTGGGTTGATTTTGGGGTAGGTTCCTTACATCCTAGAGATGTCTGAATTTCCAACAAATGGCACACTACAAATGCTTTTAGTCCCACATTTCTACCAGCCTTGTGTGTTCCACCATCCTCCTCCTTTTCCTTGGCAAAAAATTGAGGTCTGATGTACAGAAAGTCATGCACATTGTACTCAGACTTTTTATAGATAAAACAAGTCTTGGAGCTTATTAGAAATTCATCTTGCTGGGAAACCTTTTGTTCACATGAGTCACAAACACCGGTTCCAAGGCCCAAACTTTTATAAGGAAGAGTAAAGAACCCACCCCTCTCTGGCCAATATAAGCTTTTACAGTAGAATTCCACTGGTAGTCCTTTCTTTTTTCTCTCTTCTGCCTTTCCCCTATCGATCTTATCAGCATTTGCATACTCCTTCCTGAACTTGTGTCCCCATTGTCGTGACTGGATTTCCACACTTACAGGTTCCCTAATATATCCTAATTCAATTTCCATACAGTTATTGGTAAGGAAGACCTCCCTCTCATCTGCTGCATTTCCAAGAATAGTCTCTAACCCCTTCTGCATCACCCTTCCATGTAACATTTTTGTACCATCATGCTTTTCAAACATATACTCCAGAAACAATATAGCTGGCACTTCTGATAATTCATTAGCTTCAACAATTGCTGCTCTACCAACAGCAACCCAATGCCCATGAACAAATGCACATTTGTAAAGAGCTTCCCCAGAGTCCATTTTGCCAGTTGGCTCCCCTTCCCACTTTGTTTCCTTAGATGCAGGTTTAAACTTACCAGAGTGCATAAATGAGCATGATGTTGAAGCCTTTTCCTCATCAACCAATATGCTGTCATCGTCTGCTTCTTCCTCTTCGGTATCTTGCTGCTCCTCAACTTCTTTAGAATCATGAGCTTCGCTATCCTTTGAATCCTCAGGAAAATGAATAGAATAGTAATCTCCCCAAATCTTATTGATGAGCCTTGTTGTAGTAGCTCTCATCACCTTTCTCTTAGACAAAAGAGGTTTTACTACCGCATTTGGGTTTAAGTTTGCTTCTTTCTGCATTGTAACTCTTTTCTTCATGACAAGTTTGGTATGATGTCTCTCTTCCATCTTCTCTGAAAGGCGCATTACAAAAGCACACTTCCGAATTGTCTCATCTGGGTATTCAGCAAATTGTTGAAGAATAATCTGCCCATGTACAACAACATATCTCTCAACCAGTGCCATATTCGATGATACATAAGCAGGATGGCTTTTGTCAAACTCCGCCACTTTCTTGATCACATCGATGAAAGAAAGCTTTGAAGCCCTGCTTTGTTCTTTCAACAAAGTGATTATACTAATGGCAAGTCTTGCAGTTTTAAGGACTGGTTCATACCACGGAGCATATTTCTTGGATGGTTTCCCTAGCCTGTACCTGTGATCAAAAGACATACATAGTACCAAGAATGTCATTAAACTAAGAATATATTCAACTAAAATGGTACTGCAAGGTAGGATAAACATGACCCTGTAATGCTCAAGACCTTGCTTATATTATATTACTTATAGTGTACGCGGTATGGAACATTAGACAGCTCATAAGAGTAAATCAATTCTACTTTGTTCAAGAATAAGGAAAATAGCATGTATTATGGGATCAAGAAAGATCATTGAATCATTGATAAGTAATACCAGGCCATATCTGTCCGAATTGAGATGAAAATCATTGAAGAGCCAAACTCAATCATCCATTCCTTTATTGCACTCAGATAGACTGGAATCCCTTCATTATCCACACATTCAGATACACTCAAAGAAGACTGGCCTGAGCCAGTCTCGAAAAAGTACCCACTACCATCATCTTCTCTCATTATCCCAGATCCAAAAATCATCACATCGACCTCTGCACAAGGTTTCATTGGGAGAAGTTCCAAAGAAATGAGTCTCGAGTCAGAGTTATACAAAGCCCAATTGTTAAGAACTCTTTTCGGAAGATCAAGATAGGACACACTATCACTGTCAAAAAAGATATATTCATCCGTTTCTTGGACAGAAGGTATGTAATATGAAGGCAAGGGATAATCATTAGCTATTTCTGCCTCACTGATCTTTATGTAGATGTTCTTTTGAGAAGTCATAGCATGACGACCCCTTCGCTGCCTCATTGATTTCCAATCCTCTTCTTCCTGCAAAAGGCGTGCTAATTTCACATCCTCATCTTCAATGACCTCCATTTTGTCTCCTTCCTTGATCTTCAAACTCCCATTAGGGATATTTGATGATTTGTTAAATGCTGTTCTTCTTCTGCATTTATCTCTCAAAGCAACAAGAGTTGGTAGTGTAGCCAACTGGACATCATTGTTTCCTGAAGTCTCATCTAATCCAACTAGTTGGTTGTATACAAAATCACCAAGAGAGATAACAAAATCTCTACTAGTTAATCCACTAGAAAAGCTCTTGGTTCCACCAACTGAACGGAGTACTGCAGCAATCAACTCTTCCAGACTCAAGTCTGGATTTCCACCAACCGATCTGGCGAGTTTTCTGTAAATTTCCACACATATGCTGGCCTTCTCATGAAAAAGATCATAAAATTTCCTATAAATGCTTGCAGGCTTCACACATTCATAGTCAGCAGAGTTAGTTGAGAGCCAAATTACTGGTGATCCATCATCATAACCAGAAATTGACCAAGATTCTATCCGCCCAAATCCTTCACATTTTATTCCTCTTTCTTTCACTTTTTCCAAATTATCATCCAAGGGCATAACAACAGCAGTTATGAAAATATCATCTATTTCAGACATTTCAAATGGTTGCATGTTTCCATCAGCATCATGCAAGATAAAATCCACAAGCTTTCTACATGGTGGGATATCATCTGGTCCAAGTTTGGTCATCTGAACTGCAACAATCTCATCTTTCTCTACTTGATTTTTCTTTATCTCAACTAACAAAGATCCATCAGATAACTTTATGTGTTTCTCTTTGAAATTTGAACAGGCAGCTGCTCGCTTTGGCCTCTTGCGAGTGACAACCTCTTCACCATTCTCAAGGTTGTTACCAAGATCCTCAATAAAACTTGCCACTGCTTCTTGTTCCGTAGATGAGTCATTTGTTATTTTCTCTTTCTTTTTGGAAGGTCTCCCTCTGACCTTCCTCTTTATACCTGAAAAGCCAGTTAAATCTTTAGTCATGACAATATGCCAAGGACTAGAAGCAGAACAAATATTCCTAAATTAGAATAATTTGTTGAAGTTTAGTTGCTAAGGAAATGTTTAGTTGAAGTTTCGTCAAAGGAAAAGAAAAACAGAAGCATACAGAAAGAGTAACAAACAAATAGAAGAAAATGTTTAGGTGAATATTCTTAAAAAGAAAGTATGTGAAAACAAAATAAGAATCACAACTAAAACATGGATATTCTCATCTATAGCTTGGAGAAAACAACTTCCACATACAAGAGCAAAATAATTTCCAAAAAAATCACAACGAAAGACCCATTGTGATCACTCAAAGAAGATGACTACTAATGTTCTATTTATTAGTACATGATCTTACCTCATTGTCTTTAGTGCATGCCCAGCTAGGGCCTCATACAAACCCATAAACAAGTACCTTTAAAGCTATATTGCCTATTAATAAGCAAAATCCAAAGTTCCCTAATACTGATGTGGGCAGATAAATGGAATTTGCTTAGCACAATGATTGTATGCACTAGACAAGGAAAGCTCATTGACTAGGTCTAGTTACAGAAGTACAGACTATATTTGACCTAATTTAACTATTATAATTTTTCCTCCAACACAAGCTCTAAAGGGAATTATAAAAGCTTTAAACACAAGTTTGGTCAAGCCTTCTATGTATACCATCAAACAAACAACGAAGAAGATGCCATCGCCATTCATGTGAATAAGTGGATGAGACCTGAACGTGAAAATGAATCACATCCATGATTAAACTTGAGAAACTTGGAATCAACAGCTTGACAAGATCAAAATAAAATGTCTCGAGGGTGGCTAAGAAGATGGAAAAAATTGATCGGCCACTGGAAATGAGTATGTCAAAATGAAAGAGAAAAGCATTCTGATGGAGGCCATGAAAGACATTAGGTGAACAATGGCAGTCAAATAATCAATCATAATTGGATTTCAGGTACAACAAGGTGATAAGGCAGTCTGTGGGACAAAGGAATATTAAAGTTGACAGAGTGGTGCTTGAGCCTTACATAAGAAACTATTGCATAGATCATTAGGATTTCATACAGTGTGTGGCATATGTTGATTAGCAACGACATAATCCATGTGGAGGAAATTATGACAAAACGAGGCAAGAGAGTTTGATGATTGCATAACCAAAGGGTGAGGAAGAGTTTAACTAGAGACTACTACGAAGAGAGCTTTGATATAATGAATCCAGAGATTACGACCCAAGGCTCCAAAATTCAGTCTATGGGACAAAGTAATTATTACCATAAATAGACACCCATAGAAGTGATGGATGCAGAAAGATTTCATAATGGGAACTATTAAAAAATTGCAAAATCATGAACATAGAAATAAATTGGTCATAAAAACTGCTAAAAACGTTTTTATATTGTGATTTCTCAATTTCACTTAAATTTTGGTGTAAATAGTTAAATCAGGAATGTGAAGCGAATGTTTTGTTAATAGTTAAGAGATGGTTGAATGGCTAACAATAACCATCGTAATGACAAAAGGTGGTGGCCTACAAGCATAGCGGATGCTAATTGCCTTTTTGGCCCGTGGCAATTGCGGTAAGCTTTTGGCCGCTACTGCAGTTGCTTAGCAAAGGTCTTGAGTGGTTGATTTACAATAAAGAGTCTTTTTTAGCAATTGACATAATTTAACACCCAAGTTAATGAATCAAATTAACTTAAATCAATCTTAATAAAACTTTTTGACCCAATTTTTTTCTGTGAATATCCTTAGTATCCCAACTTTTTATTAATAATATTGTTGATGATGGATGATCCTGTCAGTTTTTGTTATTTTAAATATTTTTATATTGTATAGGTCAAGCATGACTAAATTTCTTTTTTATATTTGAAATTGCAAGTCATCATTTCACATGGAACTTATGTGCTAACTTAATTCTATATATGTATATTTAGTATTTGAAATCTCATTAAGAAATCAATTTTTTTTTATAATGTAATTTTATGTCAGTGGTGCGCTTTGAGCTTGTTGCACCCGCAATGGTGCCTGCAGTCTTCACTCTTCAAATAATCACAAATACCCTTAATTGCTAATTTGTTAGATGACCATCACACACCATTTATAAATTTGACTAGGGTAATGCTTGATACCAAAAGTCATGTGGTCAGAGTCACTGGAGGATGTGGAGACACAAAAAGCTGATTTTCAAATGACAGCACAATTCAATCCATTTCTAGGATGGCTTATAATTAAGGGTATCTTTCTCTAACAAACTTACTGCAATGTTGCAACCTTTGATGATTTAACATATGCAAATTAATCTTCCACACAAAAGTTGGGCATGTTAACTGTACCAGCTCCTATCAGGCAACATAAGCAATGCCACTGCATAATTTCATCAAACAGCATGCCAAAAAATCAAGGAGTTAATCCTATGCACTCACAGACAAACAGAAAGTCCATGATGGCTTGTATTGGTATGTTAAATTATGGAAGTGCTGCCAAATTATAAATCTTAAGCACCTTACATCAGTTTTACTAGATTCCTTTAAAGTTAGCAAAAAATGAAGATATTGCTCAACATATTTAGCAAGCTCTCAACTTACACTCAATTAATATAATTAACTAATTGAAACAGATGCATAAATCTTGATTAAATTTGGGATACCTTATGTAGTATTCTTAGTATAATGTTATAATAACATAAATAAGAGGCCACATGCCTATTTTATTTATGCATCAATATGCAGAACCATCATCATTGAACAACCAATGGGACTGAAATGAAAAAACTTCACCAAATTAGAAACGGTCCATCCTACAGAGATCAAGGATGAGCTCCATTTCATATGAATGTGAAAATTATAATATTTTGAGCATTCTCTTGTGAACACAAAGGTCTAGTAAAGTTAGCATTGAACATCGTTAACTCAACAAATGATTTAGAGTCAACCTGTAGAATCAACACCATCAGCATTTCTAGCCATAATATCCTTGTTCTCTAAGCCTGTACATAAAAATAGCACATGTCAAGAAAAATTCAAAATGATCATTAACAAGAAAAGGCTTTACATGTGAAAAAATAGGACACTACAGTTCCATTTGTTTGTATGAAATGTATCAATAAGCTGCAAAAGATGACTTATCTTGAAAGGATCATGTTGCAACAAAAGGTGAAAAAAATTGCACTATAGCTTTCAACTTTAATTTCAAGTGACTGCTTGGCTGGTTATGTCAATTAAAAAACGAAAATTTATCTCATAAAACCAAAAAGAGCACTGATATTAAAATATGAGATAGGTGGATAGAACTGTCTTCTGAGATAAGTGAGACAAGTTCATTGTGACCTTAAAGCACACCCTATATCAGTACTTGTCTTTAAATTCATGTTAGGCTTGTCAATGAATTTGACATTGACTGAAGCATGGACATGTACACACCAGAGTATTAACAATCTAACATGGCAATTTTTCAGAAAGCATGGCACTAAACAGCATGAACACACAATTAATAAGTACATGCTTTGTGTTTATTGCTGTAATCTTTACATAATGAGCATGTATAATTTAATTAATATGGCTCATGATCAGAAATATAATTTATAATAGGTCACAATTTCTTTTTGAACACACATGCGAAATATTAAGCAGAAACTCCAAATTCATACATATTGTATATCAATATATTTAGAAGTCTTGTTAGATTAAATAAATGCTCTAAGCATATACTAGTTTAAGATCTACCTTACATCTAACATATCAGAACTTATATCTAGCTAAATGATGTCTACTTCCTTCCAAATTTGTGCATTATGTATTTATCAAAATTTTGAAAAGTTCAGAGCATTTGCAAGGTTTCACAAATGAAGAATTCAAAGCATTGCTCCTTGGCATATGTTTTCGGTAGCAGAACTGTTCCACAGTCATTAATCAGTAAAACAGGCAACATGATGACCTTATTGGCAAAAAGAATCTTGCTGACTTCAAACTTCAAACTTGAAGTTTTTGAACCTGGTACATTAGACATAGGAGGAATATGTTATGCTGTACATGCAAATTCACTATATGCAAAAATCCTATGAATTGGTGCAAAAGTTACATAATTTAATTATCATATAACAAAAATGAAGATGAATATACTCTTATAAGGAAACCAGCCAGAAATAAGCTTGTTATCCTTTGAAAACTTCAGCAGAGAGTTAAACTCCGAAAAAGAAGAACTGTGCAAGCTATTGACATCACAAAATCATTCCAAACAAACAAACAATTTCCAAGTACTTTCATATATCCGAACATATTACTGCATAATGGGCCTCGCACATATCTTGCAAATCCAGATCCAAGACAAAGAGATAAAGTTATCCTAGCACGACCTTTTATGTAGCATTCAACAGGGATGTCTAACACGATAAGGTTTCTGTTTACAAAACATGGTGAAAGAAGAAAAAGATGAATGGATTCCAGATTTTTCATTTACAAATCCTTGAACCATATCTTTCTGTAAAAGCGAGAAAAGGCTACAATTTTCGCATTTATCACATGCATATCTGATGCATTCCTGTCGACTATGGATTCAAGATGCAACTTGTAGCAAAATCATGAGAGAGCAGCTAGATGGAACAGTAATCGGAAGACCGAACATCGGATACATAAATCAAGGGAAAATTGATGTACCTTCAAAGCCTCAGACTGTAAAAGATATGCTTCTGTCTTCTGGATGAAGAATCGAGCGAGAAGATGTGGATATGATAACCGCGAATCGAAAAACGGTGATGCGAAAGGTACAGCAATTGCCCCCCTAGACAGAGGAATTGAACCGTAGATCGACAGCGGAGCGTCTGGTGCTTGTCCGGTGATGTGATCCACAGCAAGTAATCGATGTGAGGAAGAATCGAAGAGGTACCTCAAGAAGTAGATGGGGGGTTGGCGAGGAAGCGATGGTTGGGCAGAGGAGACGGTCGGGAGAGGGCGGGGGAGCTGTATCGGAGCGGAGCGAAAGGGGTGTGAATGGAGATTGGGACGGCGGCTGCTAATTATTCCCGTTGCCTCATTACAGGTGTAGAGGCGGGATTGGCTTCGCGTCCTCCTTCACTTGCGAGTGTTAAGAGCGGGAAAACCTCCCGCGGCGGCATTACCTGACGCAAGGAATCAAATAGTGGGATCTTTGCATATGAAACCTTCCAAAGTATTATTCAACTATAAATAAATATACCTTAGAAAGGTTATACATGTAATCAGAAAACTAATGATTTTTTGTACACATCCCTCTGATCCGAAACCTAAAAACTTTATATATATATATATATATATATATATATATATATATATATATATATATATATATATATATATGACATTTAGATTAATTTATGCTCCATTATTATCAGAAGTTGCTATCAATCGAAATGATTCTTTTTTTAAGATTCTCCACATTTAAAAAAAATGGATATATTATTCAAAACAGTTTTGGTATTTTACATATTCTCCCACTTGAACGAATTATATGTCATAAAAAAATTTGTTATTTTTGTGAATTATTATTGTCATAGGCTTATCAGTATACACAAAAACAAAGATATAAAGCTGACTGAATGTTTTTTGATTGATTGATTGATATATATATATAAAGTGATGAAGATGAAATAAATACCAAGACATCAATAACAACGATCAACACTTTTACATCAATTAACATCTTTCAAATTTTATCCAATAAAATTTTGAAGCATGAGATAGCGAATCGAAAATTGAGTTGAAATAAATTTTGTGCTATAGGATTTCGTTTATGCTGTAAAAGCCGATGCTCTGAATCATGGCAAGCGATAAGTTCGTGACCAAGTTTGGAACTTATTAGTATCATCAAGACTGTATACATAAGACGACCAGAGTAAAGCAAAAAGAAATTCCCAACCATACATCATTAGAAGAGAAACCCAACATTCAAGAGGCATTGAGACCTGTAGGTACAACATGTATCCCTAAGCATTCACAGATCTACAAAGGGAACTGACAGTAGTGTTTAATAGAGTTCATCAGCTTATTATACTTCAATCATTGCTGGAAATTTGTATAGCAAACAAGTTGCTTGTAGCGACATTGAGCGGGCTGTTGTAGAATTAGAAAGACGCATCATTTGCGGCTGCTTCGAATGCTTTCAGGAACACCTCAGGAGGTTGGCCACCACTGAGCTTGTACTTCCCATTTATCTGATGGAAGAAACAGATCATGGGGTAAGTATAAAGGAGTCACAAAAGATCCAGAAATAGGACAAATGAAATGTTCAGTGAGAATCTCTTACCACATAGTGCGGGACTCCGTTGATACCTGAGGAATACTTTTCAAATTCTTCCTGGACCTTTTGAATAGCAAAGCAAATAATTTTGACAAATAGTTTAACCACAAAAATGAAGTCAGAAGTTTAAAAGAAATTGAGAACAAATTGTTATTAGCATCACACCTCCTCGATCCCCTTTGTAGGATCTTCAAGCAGTTCTGCTGCTCCTCCTATGCCGACTTTTTGTGCAGCATCCAAAAGAACTTGCCTGTATGTTATTGCTTAAGATAACCATATTCACAAAAAAAAAAGAACATCTAATCATTACTGTTCATAAACACCAAGTACTCTACAATAACTGTTTGTCATGAGATCCAAGAAAAGAGTATGGGAAGCATCAAGCACCCCCTTCTCTTTCTTTTTCCAAGGAAAGAGCACTAAATAATTTGTTTGTTGGTGTCACTGTAATATTAGGGCAAAAAACAAAGGCAATAAATTTTTTTCTATTTAACATGAATAAGGCAACTTCTTTCAGAGTACATATTAGGGGAGAAATCAATAGAAAACCATCAAATTTTATCATAAATACAATAACAATTTATTTTTTAGTTGATGGAAATCAAGGTTTCAAAGAAGTCATCATTGACCCCACCTTGCAAGCAAGATGCTTTTTCCAACAGTAACATGATCACCTTCAAATAAACACTCAGCTTGGCACAAGCATGCACCAAACAATAAGAAAGCATATAGGTGGTTGTTTAAATAACGGCTATTATTTACATTAAATTACATATCAAGGAAAAACATATTAAACTCTTATATAAGAATAAACTTTTTTTTTTGCAAAAGGAAAATTAAAAAGCTCGAACAAACTATTTACATTGCAACCAATAAAAAGAACTCCAAATGGCCCATTGCATAATTCCTTTCTCATTGTTTAGATATTTTCATACCTATCTCCGATATACTTTCCCTGACAGAAGTAATTGAGAAACAGCTCCTCTACAAGAGCATTTTGTTTGTCATAGCCTTGAGTTGAAGCATATGTTATAAGCCTGTGGCTATCCATTGTATTTCCCCTGAATCAACTTGTGTTAATATAACCATCTTAATGCTTATACTTAGCAAGTTCAAAACTGTCTGATCCACTTACGTCAACCCAGAAGTATCATACTGAAATCCAAGGCTTTGAAATACCTGCAACACAAAAACTCTAAGGCCATACATATTGACTGGTCATATAAGCAACTAAAATCCAAACACAACAACTGCAATATAACCTTTGTCATCCGTGAGATGATTCCCTCATATTGTGCAGGCCCAAACTTCTGTTTATAAAAGTCAGTCTTTCTCACTCCTTCTTTTGGTGCATTGGGGTTGAGAAAGAATGGATGCCACCTTACCTGATGGTGAGAAAAAACATGAAACATTGAAAGGAAACATCAAAAATAATCAAAAGTAGGTAACTGAAGAAAGGATACATGGATTCAACTTGGAAGGATAAAAAAAACCTCAAAATCAAATTGATCCTTTGCTGAATCCATAGCCTTTTGAAGGTTCTGCTTACCCACAAAACACCAAGGGCACACTGTGTCTGAACTAACATCAATCTTGATTACCTTCTTTTCACCTATTGAGTTTGTCATGGATCCGATATAGCTGCATGTTTGACAAAGAAATATCAATTTTCATCTTCACCTAAGATTAGATAAAACAATCATATCGCTATAACCAACATAGTATAAAACAACCTAATTTTTTATTATTGAAAGTTAAACTGAAAAAATTGCAAGATGCCCCCTCAACTGAGTCTAATTCCTGACTAACAGTGTTAAAACAACCCATTCAAAAGCAACATCTTCTACTTGAACATTGATCTAATCTAAGTCCTATAAATAACAGCAGCTTACATGGCAAAACCAGATCAACTTGCTCTTCCAGTTAAAATTAAGGGAAGGAATTTTTTTGCTCTTTCAAGCAAGTCAGCCTAGCAACTTTTAAATACAATAAATGTCAAATTTTATAAAACAAAACAACGTCTGAATTATCAAAATTAGTTCTCAAAGTAGGTTTCTAGCACTAACTCAACCAATTACGCTAGTGAAGAAACTATTTGAAATCTGCAATAGATGTCAGACAACAGTGTTCTCTCTTTTCTCTCTAATAGTGGTCCTTGCACTTAATTGGAAAAATATTTCATTTCCCAATAGGAATGGGCAAGAGGTATCAGAGGTCAATAATGGATTAGCAAATTATCCACAAACTACTATAGCTCTAACAGATCTCCATATTTCAATATTATATCATTTAGTAAAATCTCTATTTCATAAAAAAAAATTAGGTGTTTCCCATTTGTACCTAGTGTCTTACCATATGGTTATGGTCATAGGAATCAGATATCAACACATGTTGAAGTGTCAGATGCAACAAGGAGACATTAAGGGACGCAAGGAGAAAGTTGACAAGAGATTTTAACCTATCTTACATGTTAATTATGCTCCATATTAAGAAATCAAATCTCAAAACCAGAACCTGATCCTTAAACAGGGCTGATAAATCTGACTCCTTAAGGTCACAGTTTGTAAGGTGCTTGCAGCAAACCCACAAGATTCCTGAGAACCAAAAAAAGTCCAGTATTGTCACTTGATATTCAAACACTATAATCAAGGATGGTGATAAATGTTTAAATTGGAGACATGCTTTTGTGTCCAACATGATCCGAGTGGGTTGATTCATACTAGATGTGTTGCTACCTAGACAAAGAGTACTCTAGTTTATATGCTTTCTCGACTGAGTTTAGGAAAAATAAACTAGACAAGTCCAAATTCGATTGAAGTGAATAGTTCTATTTTTATATGTTCCTATAATTTCTTCTCTTTCCTATTCTTCTATGAACCATAGGTCTTTAACCTTGTTTTTCTTTTAATCAGAAACAAGAAAAACGTTGAAACAATAGAAAATAAAATTAACCAATATCGTCAATAAATTCAGTCCTCTGAAATTAAAGTTTGCATTTCAAAGAAGAATTCTTTAGAAAGATCTGTTTGGAAATCCTAAGTAGGTAAAGGAATACAAGATCCCTGTTTCCTCAGAGCTTACGCCAAAAGGAGGAACTCTAGTGAATCGATTTTATCTAACAAATTACGCACATAAATTTAAAAAAAAAATCGATTTTTTTTTATTCCCCTTAAAAGGGTAAACCGAACAGTTTAACACTTGGATCAGAGCAAATTCCTATTTTATACAGATTTCAATTTTTAACCAAGTATCCCAACTACAACCTAAATTCTCTTTTATAGATAACGAAGTATAATGTTTTCTCTCCTGTGATATATGATTTTGCATATCAAAGAACAATTTGCACCAAGGCTAATTAAGAAACCCTAACAAGGAAAGGGAAAACACGATCGCCCTGTTTTCACTGAGATTGCATCAACAGATATGGCTGTTTGGCTATTAATTTTTTTATCGAACAGATTGCCCAGTGGAAACTAATACCAGCGCAGATAGATTCAAAAAGAAAAAAAAAAGGTCTCCCGAAATCCTACTAATAAATTCAATAGAAAAAAGAGGGGGAAGAAATGAACCTGTGGTTGGAAATATGCCTGCAACAAAAGAGAGAGGGTCGACGATGGTGTTTGGTCGTGTCGTCGTCTCTACTTGAAGCCACGCGGTGTCGGAAAGCGGTAAACGGCGGTAGGTGGCGGATGTTGCGGTCGCCATGAATCGGTCAACGTAGCCGCCGACTCGACAACCGCTCGCGTGCGATCTCCACTGCTCGTCTGAGATGATCTCGGAAATAAGGGTTCCGAGACTGAGACGCGTGGTGGAAGCAACGCGAATCATGAGGAGCACGTGACAACAGGAATCTTCAAGCGGTTGACCATAAATTAATCTGTGAAGGTTGATTTTGAGTACCACCAATCTTGGGATTACCGGATCAATAATTTAGGGATAGTATTTTTTTTTTCATAAATGATAAGTGATGTAGATAAGATGGAAACTCGACATCTTACTTAATAAACATCGAAATCCTTTAGACATCCTCAAAAATTTTATCAAATAAAAATTTAAATCTTAAAAAATAATATATATATATATATATATATATATATATATATATATATATTAAACTCATTTATCAAGAGTTAAACATTTTACATGTAAAATATTAGTAAGATGGTGTACCAATCTCCCTCACTTATCAAAGATCCATAGTTTAATATTTTTATTTAATAATGTTAGTTTAGTTAGTTAGTAAAGATATTGATCGAATTCATTTCTTAGAGTATCCAAACTAGTAGACCTATGAAAAAAATTATGTTGAATTTTTAAAATAAATATTATAATTAATCATTTTATTAATATCGATTTAACTTAGAATACGGCTAGTTTAGTTTAGCTGTGGGTTGCACGACACAGATCACCAAAGAGGTATACTGGTAGGGTCACGCAGCCTCGCATGGCACATGAAACGAAACTGGTGGTAGCGCTTGTCATGAGTTGCTGCTTCCATCAAACTGAAATCCAAGCGCTTGGATTTGCTCTCTATTATATTATGCCTTCTTTCCGCATAATATCGAGGGCAAATCCATATTATGTTTCCATGAAACTGCATACATAATATGAAGCTCTTTTTCTTCTTGTCAATTTACTGGTAAGGTAAATTTACAAGAAAATATCTTCTCGAATATGCTTCCAGTAGGACCTATTTCTCCTTCTCTTATAAATCCCTTCAAAGTGGCTCCTGTATCTTATTTAGCATTGATGACTGTAAGATAATATCTATAATTATATTAGCCTTATAATAAAATGTTATTTGTCGTTTATTTTCTTCACTTAGTTTTCCCTTCTTCTTTTTTTCCCTCCTAAAAGAATCGAAAACTTTAAATTAAGATAGAAGCTGCTGATGCCACAACACCATCGATCCTACTGGAATCAAAACGGAGACGGCAAGTAACAAGGTTTGCTGTTTGCATAGTAGTCTAAAATAGTATTATAGAGACTTGCTGCTGCCTTCAGATTTGTTAGAATTGTTGAACCAGGCATGTGATGTAATGAGGTTTATATTGGTGAAAGCCAGTTGTGTATGATGAATTGCTTTACTATGTTAAAACAAATAAATTTAACTAGAGCTTGTTGTTGAGTGGCAATAAATTAAAGAGCTTGTTGTTGTATCATAAATAGACTGGCACAAAGAATAATTTACAGATGATGGTAGGTAGGTAGGTTTTTTAAGGTCCCAATGACTTAATTGGAGATACTAACGGATGCCGACGCAAAAGTACCTCGACAGACATACCAGGACGAGACTCGCACTGCTGGAACACCGCGTCTCGCATCATAGCAGCATTGTCTTAATCGGCGGATGCGTGGGCGGACGACATGCCACACTTAGCCGTTCAAATGGCTGAGCATCCATGGCGGCAACAAGCTGTTGCTGATCCGTACCTGAGGTTGTTGTGCAGCAGCTTCTTCGGCGCCCACGGCTGCCCTTCCTTGGTAACATCTGCGTCACAGGATCAAACTGTCTTAGAAATATGGGGGTGATGATCTCAATACCAGATGACTTCATCATAATTTACTCATTTTAGCAGAAGACAGCTATAGCTGACATGCCAATCGACGTGATTTCAAATGATTAATAAATATAATGATATCACAAGTGTAAAATCAATTACACAAATTATGCATGTCTTTGTTTTACTTGGACGAATCTGATGAATATGGTAAACCATTGGCAGCAATGCCTAAACCACTATTTCCGATATATATAGGATGGCAAGCTTGTGTAGTTGTCAGTCAATACCCGATATTTGGAGGAGGAGGAGGAGGAGCATCGGTTATTAACAAGAGCGGTGACAAGGACTTTGTTTGGGCTTGTTCCCAGAGTGCATTTTGCGTGAGAACCTTGGCCTTCTGCTTCTCCATTATCTGTTTCGGATCACGATATAGGTGATTACAGTGTAGAGGAGATGAATTTACTTGGGCAACAGACAATACACTTACCTGCTTCTCCAAATTCTTGTTTTCCTCTTGCAGTGTCTTCTCCTATACGTAAGAAAAGGAATGATGTCATGGATTTAAAGCATGGAAATTCTATGGGAGTTAGCTTGAAAAAGAGGGGAAAAAGAAAAAAAAAAAAAGGAATATACTAAATCATCATGCACGGTAAATGAAAGCACCAAAGAGAACTTCAAATGTTGGTATCATCTATAGGCAAAACCAACTTTTATCTGTTTGCATTCAGGCAAGGTTCTTTAGTTTGCTTCACTAGACTATGAGACAAATGGTCTCATCATGTTTAGTAAAAAGAAGCTTTGATTCGTAGGATTAACAAATTAAGTTGACAATTCATAGCCAAATGCAACTCTAGCATGCTAATATTCTAACAGGTAAATTGAGCACAGAAATAATATGCTTCCGGTGACCATATGCTGTAATTATTAATCACTTGTCTGTAAAACTTCAAAAGGAAAATTGGGTAATAGAACTATAGATCCCTTTCTTAAAAGAAAGGATACGAGTATATAATTTAGAATGAAGTATATTTATTTGTGCATGTAAGCTGGACCACCTATGAGATCGTTTGAACTTACTCTGCAATCATTCTGTTTTAGAAAGATGGAAATAGGTGCCTCTGTCGATTTTTACTGGACAAGATCAATTTGTTCTCTGAAGATATCCTAAGCTAGTTATCAAGTAGCTCCTGCAAGGCTACCAGAAGATGTCACCCTTAATGCAGATGAAGAAGAGCTTGATTTGGCCAATAACTTATTATCGTTCGTATAGATTATAGAGCCTCACGTCATGCTTAATCATTTCATCAAATTGAAAAAACAAGAAATTCTAGGTAATCTAGGCTGTAAATATTTGTTATTGTTTATGACTATATATGTTACCCTTTAAATGAATGTCAAGGTTTGCTGAAAGAACTTACTGTATTGGATCATTCGTATCATGTCACATCAATCCATATTAGACATGCATTATGGACTAAAAGCTAAATGTTTTATACTTTACCATATATCTAATTTTAACAACTGAATACTCAGATTTACATGTTTAGTTGTTGCCCTGTGCTTCATCTTCTTAAACACGGTAATTATTGGCGATAAATTGAAACTACAAGCAGGATAACTATTTGGTCAGAAACAATGCTAATGATGCTCATCACCAGAATCAGACCACAATGTATCAAATATGATTAGCTTTTAGGCCACTAGATAAGCTTATATGCATAAGGACGACAACAAGGTAATAATTATGGACAAAATCAAGCATGGTTGCAGTTCTTTTACCTTTCTTTCAAGCTCAGCAATGGAGTCAGATAACACTTGGTTCTGTACCATGAATAAAAGGCATTAATACATCATTCGTAGAGCATATATCTTATCTAATAAATATACCTGAGATTAGCAAAAATTATGAGGTTTTACCTTTCTTGACCTAATAAGCTTCAGAGAATTTTCAAGCTGATTCTCCAGTTGTTGCAATTCTTTAAGATTCAAGGAGTCCAGTTGTTCTCCCATTAGATACCTGAAGGAATTGTAATAAGTCATTGGTATATCACATGGTATGCAGCTCTTTAATTGTGATCATTTTCTGATTAGAACTCTTGTTTTTAATCATTATCAATCACCTTTGACTTTTGCTTAAAACCTCAACCTTAGCCTTAAGCTTGCTGTACTCTTGACACCAGTTGCCCTGTGCAGTGTCCAACAAAATGTTAGTGGTTTACAATTTGCTTGTTGCTTGAGATTTATTGTTCTTAATCTGTTCTACCAAGACACTCACAGAGTAGATACCACAAAATGATGCAGCAATTTAACCGAATTGTGTATCAAGTCCTATTCACCCAAATACTTCATATAACTGTTCTACCAAGACACTCACAGAGTAGATACCACAGAATGATGCAGCAATTTAACGGAATTGTGTATCAAGTCCTAGGCACCGAAATACTTCATATAACTAGTCTAAAAGCCTTTTGTATTCACACTAATATCAGAAGACATCTAAGTCCTTAGCTGTATCAGAAACAAATGATTATGCAAGTTGATGATGCAAATGTGTAAGAAAAATAAAATGCAATTTACACTCTTGCATATACTCTAAAGGATAAAAGGAAGAATGCTTTCTAGATAATACAGGTTAACTACAAAAATGTTTTGGTGTCCTGAGAAAAAAAAAAGTCTTTGATTGGAGCAGCACTCCAGGCACAAAAAACACACTACAGTTGATCAAGTGAACAAGAATGCAAATCGCATACTCATGAAAGGATTCTTCTCAATAATAAGATATCAAGGACTCCACTAGAGAGTTCACATTCATTTTGTCTGTCCATTGTTCCCTTCCATTATCTTGTTTTGCTCCACATATTAAACAAAAGGATTAAATCGTATCATGTCTCCTCCAATTCAATTTTTTTCTCAACATATTATACCTGATAATGTATCTTGAAAGTTTTCTAGGTAGACATTTTGTGAGCTCATTTTGTTTAAGAATACAACATCTTCATTCTTTACATAAAACCATACCATATTATACTCATCTCTCCATGAGCTGTTGATGCTGTCATTTTGAACATCTTAGGCAATATAATTTTGTGTGCCTTTTACATGGTAAGTACATTGGAGCCTGAATGCTTTGCTGTTTACTGATTTTGATGGAGGCCTTCAATTTGATGAATCTAGTTCTTCATTTCTACATCCATGTTTCTGCCTCATCTTCTAATCCAATAAAGTCAGTCAATCCAATTTTAATAGACTGGACTGATTTGGACAGTCCTTTCCCTCTAATAGGACTTGCTTCTATATGATGAATCATCAGTATGCTATAAGGATGGTGATTGTACCAGGCTATTCATGTCTCTAGCCGGATGCAGTTTCAAGCTCGATTAAGCTCAGTTGAAATTTAAAAAATCTGAGTTTGAACAGCATCACTATACTGGTTTCAACAAATGTTTTTCTAGTCTTGGAAAACAATCTATCTTGTATACTTTCCAACAATGTATTTATGTATATAGAAGCTTCGAATAGTGAGTTCAGTTGATAGTTACAATGAGTCTCAATTAGGCATGAAATAGACATAATTGATTTGACTCTTCCGGCCTCTTGATATTAACGTACCCTAATTTGTTTAAATTGACTCTAACGAGGTTCAATCATCCAAACTGTCTTATTTTGGACTCATAATTACTTTCAAGCTAAGTTTGAGCATGGGCAGGCTTCATCGAGCTTAGCATAATTACTCCCTAGAATATTATTATTGAATCTCCCACAGTCAACATCAATACCTTTTATTGTCTAGATTGACCAAATAGCTGAATGCAAACCAAACTCAGGGATTTAATTTTCTTTAATTATTAATTTCATTTCCTTGTCAAGATAACTAAGTTTGCCAAGTATGCACCAAAGCCTAAGTTATCTAGACCTGTGGGATGACTGAATTCAACTGTTTTTTCAAAGGTGGTAGTAGCAAGAAATGATAAAGAATTTTAGTATAGCATCATTTGAACTCGTTGGAATAATACCAAACATGACCTCTTTCACATTATTAGTGGACCCCCATTACTGTTAAAACACAATTAGATATCCCTACAAATATGTGAAAGAGGTAATGAAACACAGATAGGAACACGTAACAATAAATGGTTTAGAGGTGCATGAGTTACATATGATGCATAAATGAGCAATGACTTCACTGACCTGAGATTCAAGATCTGATGAGACGAGTGCTTTTTCAGCATAAGAGTACTGTTCATATCGTTCAAGAATTTTTTCCATACTGCAGAAATATAACTTTCTTAGCAAATAGTCATGATTAATTACAACTTATGAAAGAGAATGATGTCCAATATACATCAGTCACTTTTCAAAATTAATCAATATATTTGATATTATCACAAATTTATAGTAAGATCTTGCATAGTTTAAACAATTTAGGATCATCATTTGTACACACAAACGCACACACTTAGATATTGTGTTATTGCATATATACAACATTTTTAAACTGCATAAAAACCATGCACTAAAGGTATTCACATATATAAAATAAGTTAAGGTGATTTCTCATATCCATAATAAGTCAAAAGCGTATCCATTCTAGCAGTCTTAATAAACAAACAGCATTTGGCAATTGACATAGGTACCATTCGTGCATATAACATCCTCTATCATAAACAAAATTTATGATACATATGTATTCAAACATTTTTTTCCGAAAAATCCCAATAATACTGGAAGATATCCAGAAAGAACATGTTCCGGCACATACATGGTATAAGCAAATAAGTATTTGAAGTATCTATTTTTTGTAGTTTCAAATCTTTAAGTCAGATAAACAACAGGACCTAATTGAAATATCAAAATGTGCAACCAAATCGTGACAATTGTCGCAATTCTCCAAGCATCAGGTTCCTTGAGAACTCAGTAATTTGAAATTGAATTACCTTAACATGGCATATGAATGGGAACAGGAGATATTTATTTATGCATGGTGGATTAAACATAAAAATGATTAAATGTATCATTATGAAATTGAATTTAAATGTAATATAAACTTATTGCTACTTGTTCTATGAACTTAATGACATCTTAAGGAAGACAAGCTATAAGATGAGAACTTTGAAGAATTACTTTAGTGCATAGTTGGAAGAACTACCATATAAGCTATTTATTCATTAAGTTAGTGTAATTGTATAAAAAGAAAATTAAGATTCTCATATGATTTTTTGTTAATTTAGAAAAAAATATGACTAAGTTCTTAGAGATTTATAATGACCAATCTGGAAATGATAAATAACATTTAATAATTATACTACTGTATTACAATATGACTATGATACAATAGTTAGTGTTAAGGATATAGAAAAATGCATTTAATGAATTCTTTATAGCCATAAGTTTATTCCAAAGATAAATTTGAATTTCTTATCATTAAACATTGATGATGGACAAATTTATTCATACTCAATGGAAATCCTATGGTATATGTTCTTTATGAATAATATCAGATTTCTTGATGAGAGTTGAAGCTTTAGATTGCTTTCATTTACCATCGAAAAGGAATTACAAATTGGTAACAAATATTATTCGGACAATAAGTCATATGATTAAATTTAATAGTGGCATCAATGTGAGATGTGATCGTATTATTCTTTTATATGACAAGAATACAATGTATAAATATCACTCATGCTTATCAACTAAAGTGTTAGACAATTGAAAAATAACATATAGGAAAAGTTAGTACAGATGAAATGATTATATTAAACTAGATGTGAGATTACTGTAGAAGATAGAATAAGAGGTATATTCATATAAAAACAATTAATTATAACCCCCTAGTAGAAGATCAGATAAAGCAGAATTTTATAGAAAATATAAATATGTTCAGATGTGACTTATAGATATGGTGATTAGATGAGATATATGAATTAGAATAAGAAGGGATAGAGACAAAAAAAAAAATACTAAATAAGGATGTCTCCTGCACAAAATTCAATAGAAGAAAATGATGAATGCAAGCTGATCCCAAAATGCAGAACATTATGGATTGTGAAGTCCTTCTACTATTTAAATGGAAATTAAACATGTTTTATGTATATTTCTCTAGAACAAATATGCGAGAGGCCTTTAAGGATATTTTAAATCACAAGTGATATTTCTTTCCATTTCTTTAATAATTGGGTTGCTCAGGTATAGTTAAATAAGGGCAAGAAATCATACTCCTCTAAAAGAAAAGAGTTTCAATTGTACTGGGATTATTTTGGGTCAGTACAAAGAAGCTCCTTTATCAAGCTGAATTCTTGTAGACCCTTTATAACCAGAAAAAATGGTTAGGAAACCTAATCAGAAAAAAGTTCCTCAATGTATCGCATGCAATCAGATTAATTATAATAAAAAGTGTAACAAAGACCCGACATTGAATATAAAATAGAAAAATGGACACTGGCCCAACATGATTGATCATTATTGTGGTATTATAATATTCCACCAATATCTTATGCGAACAGGAGATTCAAGTTAATCTTCATATGGCATCTTCAATATATCTCCTGAATCGATTGTATTGATTCCAACGGTACAAAGATCTGCGAATCAAAACAGAGGATTCCAAATGACGCGTTAGATGTGCAATCAATGTTGGTCACCTTCTAATTGGACTAGCGTTTGACTATGCATTAAAATTTAGTGAAGAATCTATGATGCAATTCACGATATCTTTTTGAGTATTAGTATTTGGGGTCGTTGAATATCGGATTTTGACGATGAATTTATGAATAAATAAGTGTTTAATATAAGTGACGTAGGAGAAACTTCGATCATGAAAAGGTAAATCATTGAAGCAGGAGAATTAGACATTAGGTCGGAGTATCATGTTAGAGATCGGGCATCGGGCCAGAAGGTTCGAGCATTACGTCAAGAAGATCAGATATTGCGGGAGGTCAATATGTCAATGGATCGCGCAATATACCGAAAAAAAGGATGATGCGTTGGAAGTTTGGATGAAATGCCGAATGAACTGATGACATATCGGACAACGTAGGCTTCATGATTGTAGTTGTTGAGTTTTGATCGAAGTAGTTTAGAGTCTAATTGAGTTGGTTTTGGGTATAATCATTTCAACTTGATTAAGAGCTCATTAGGCCTGAATTATGATTGAATTTGGCCTGGTAGAAGATTAATTCAGTGACCTAAGGTTGGGCCAAGCAGTGGCACCGTCAGGCCAGACAGTGATATCGCCTATAAGCTGAAAAATACGGATTGTACTTTTTTAAGAAACCCGACTATAGTACCACCAGAGTTAGTGATAATACCACCCAATCAAGCGGTGGTATTGTCAGAACACAGTCTCCCAAGTTGTGTCAGGCAATGATATTGCTAGTGCCCTGGTTCTTAGGCTCTATCAGGCGGTGGTATCGCCAATATCCTGAAAATCTGAGAATTTAAATTTTTGACAATATTTTTGAAGTCATTTGGGGCATATAAATATCTCACTCATGCTTGCTTGATGTAGAAGAAAAAAGAATGAAAACTTATAATCGAAAGTATGCAAACTCTCTAGTAAAGTGTTGAGTCTCTTCCTCCTTGAGTTTAGAAGTCTTTCCAAGGAAGGTATAAGATTTTCTTATAAAAGAGATGTGTGAAGGTTTTGTTCTAAGCGAATGAAAAAGAAAAAGAGTTATAACAAAAATAGTTAATCTTCATCTATTTGAGAAGATTGGTAGTGAAAACTGATAACCTCATGAAAAAAGGAATCGGGAGTAGATATAGGTCAGAACAATCGAACCAGTATAAATCTTACTAAATAATTTTTCTAGTTCTTACTAAATAATTTAATTGCTCATTCTTGCACACATTTGAAGTTAAATGTATTTACGATTAAAATTTTCAAATCGGTAGTTGTCTAACTACGAAGCAAAAACAAAAAGAGAATTTCCAATTAAATTTGCAGAGAGATCATGCTCTAATAATCTACGCTTTAGGAGAAAGAAAGGACACCAAGTGAATGTCACTAAGGTTTATAGGGCACCAAGCTCTAGAACATTGAGAGGGACGGATTAAAGGAGTTAGAAGTCAGAGTATTCTACTCAAGACGACGATCAACAAATAAAGTTCGTAGTTTATTTAAGGAAATGGGTATGTTTCTTTCCTATTGGATATGACTTAATGGAGAGAGAAACAAAAGAACACTGATTCAGGAGAGTTTTATGTATCATTTTGTTCCCTTCCTCAGCTAAACCATGTCGAACAAAATCATGCATGTAATTTAGTCCTAATTATGACTAACCTCATTGGAACGTACATCTCTGTTGCCATAAATGAAAACGTTCTGGGTCTGCAATGTTGTTAATGCCACCATATCTAACCACGTAACTTAATTATATAAGTTATATTTAATAACATGAACAGTGAGTTATCTATTCTTAAGAATTGACCACAAGACCCTTCTTTCTTTTTTTTTTTACTAATATCTGTCCCCAACTAGTCCATCTAGGGATCATAATAAAATTAGGAAATAACAGACAATCAGTTCTTTTACGTGGGCACAATTGTGGGTCAACAAATTACATTCTTAAAGGAAAGATGATTAGAAAAATAAAAAAATAAATCTATATTGCATTTATTATCTCAATCTTTTTTAGCGGTATATTTGATTGGCTCCTTTAGCTTTCTGCTTGTCATCTTCAATAAGATTACTAGGTTGCTTATGCCAATCAAACAAAGTTGTAATTGTTGTGGGCCAATTATGATCGTAACCTTTAGTTTATCATCATGCACTTATATAGTAGCAACTATTGAAAGAAGAAATATATATCAAAATCGCTATAGAACTTCAAACATCTGAGAATATTATGAATGTTATTATTTGATGTGAGGTTCAAAAAGATGTGACAAACACCAAATATGTCTTATGTATTTTCTTCTATCTCTCATTGAATAGTCTTTTAAGCCATCTTATGCCACTAAAGAATATACTAATGAAGACCAGATCAGAGGAAAAGAGGAAAATAATTCACCAGTGTAATCAATGCTGTGATAGTGAAGACCAAGATTCTAGCAGGGACATAAGTAAATTAATATACTATTGCAATCAATGCTGAGATAGTGAAGTTAAGCAATCTCCTAATCACAGCCATACAATGTCGTTAAATGTGGAAGCCAGAATAGCAAGACTTCACTCTCATTTTCGCTGTGAGAGTCGTACAAGCATATATGCTCCAAGTCCAAACATGAGGACTCCCACAGATAACTTTTTCCTTCTTGTGAGATTTCGATCAACCTCATTTATCTTAATAACACTTTGTTTAAACAATCATAGCAATATGGATAATAAGAATTAGACCAGGCAAAAATAGTCTAATATGAATTAGCTATTAAATTCTAGAAAATATATCTAAATATTGTAGTTCTCTAGATACCTACGAGATCGTAGACATTCAGCCGTCAGTGTCATGAAATTTTTCAATATTTTCAATTAACTTAAACCACCACATACCATTGCATAGATACCTCAATTTACTGCAGTCGCAATCTAACAAATTCTTGCAGCATGTTTTAGGGTTTGATTAATATAGACTGGATATATCTAATGCCCAGCCAACTTTCTGGGTTTATGTGCAGTCTTGAGCGTAGCCCCTATATTAGTTTCAAGGCTAAGCCCAAAAGTGGAGTTCTAATTCACGTCTATAACCAAGAAACTAAGTTCTGCTTTTAGCTCCTTCAAAGTGTTTATTTCGTACCTCAATAGCTTCACCACTGAATCTGCAGCTAATGGACAAATATAAATTGTAACAAAAGGTCCACTGTATTTTGTATCAGTTGCTTCGTTGTGAGCATGATCATTTTGGTAAAAGAAATTTCGTTACCCGTCTCACATCCCATGAATTCTCAGGTTCTTAAGAAGAACGCCAGAATTGCCCTTCCTTGGCATCTTTTGAGGGACGATTCTTGTTTTGTTAAAGAACTAGCATAACTCTGTGTTTCTCTTATTCTTCTTCCTGTACGCACTTCCTACTTCGCTAATATAATATTTAATTGCAGTGTTGGTACAAGTCATGACGAGAAAACAAGTGATAAGCTGTCATCTATTAGTGACATCTTTCCTTTTTAGTGTAGTCCTTTAACCTAATATACAGATAATGCATGTTCAGAATATCGTAAATTCTCCCACATAAAGGTCAGCATGTGAACAAATTCTTCAAAAAAATATAGGTCAATAGAAAAATCACAATGTTGCATTTTTCCCATTAGGATCTCATGGACAAAATAACACACCTATTAGTTGAGATCCTAGCAGCTCCTCATGTAAAAATTTACTCACTTTATATGTCCCTATGTACAGATTTATTGGAGCCTAGTAATTAAATGACGAATAAAATTTCTTCAAGAAGAATGCAAGTCTGGGTTCAAAACCAATGATTAGAAGTTATAGGAGAACATGCAGAAGGTAAAGACAACATTTTCCAGAATTATGTTCAGGGAAATAAAGACACCAACGTAGACATGTGAATGAAAACGAAAATATCAAACTTAATATTCTAAATGGTCGATCACAAGGATAGAAGATGCTAAAAGAAGAAGGCTAGATCTACATCCATCATGATAGATAACGAATAGGAACTACAGGATCGAAATGGTGCAGAGAAGTCCATTCTTTTGGAGTAGATTTACAAACGAAGTGCCATAAATATGATTGAGATAAAGCATGTAATTGACGTGAGTTTTTGCTAGTCGAAGCCTTTGATATCCATTTCAACAAAAGGATGGAATGGCTGGAACCGGAACTAAATCTTGCAGCATCATTAGGATCTCGAACTTAAACCTAGCAACTAATTGTTTTTGAAACTGAGGTTATGCTAAAGCAAAGAACAACAAAGAAACAGATCGAAACAAGTGGCTGATCATCAGAAAAGTAGATGTAATTTGAATATAGGTTGAGTGGAGAGAGAACACGAAGAAGTTTTGAATCGCTACCAAGTGATTGATAAACGAATAGGTGCTTGGAACAGTAAATAATCAAACCATAGAATTGCTTCTAGCAACGCACTCCCTCTGGAGAACATGAACCGCTGAACACGATGAGAGCATTGAGAAGAATCGCACGGAAGACTAAATCCGTCATAAAAAGAATTAATCTCAAAACTTAGAAAAACATCAACAGTCACGGTTGACTGCCCTCGGAAATGCTCAGCGGTCATATCACGGAGCGGAGAAGGTACAGAAGGGAAACCCGAGAAAAGAAAACTCTAGATCTACTCCAAGCTACAAATATGAGAGGATGGAGATCGAAAAGAATAAGAAATGGCATTTCGTGGCGGAAATAGTAAAGAGGAAAGAACGGTTTCCTCTCAAACGTGCACGCCCAGTGCACGATAGCGATGGCTCCCTTCTTTAAGATAACCCGAAATGTAGCGGCTCCTTTAAGCTAAGAGACAAACTTGTTCGATCGGGAGAGACATTCCACTCGACTCAAACAGGTCGAGACTCAAATCTGAGAAAGCCGTATAGGAGGCCAAAAAAACAAAAACCCTAATCTCTTGTCGGGAGTACAAAAAAGAACACAAAGCAACGAAATGAAATCCGATGGATGTTACATTCGAGACAAGGAACTTTATCAAACGATGTAACGAAAGCATGATTTAAATCACAGTCCATCAAGCATGAAGTTACATTCGAAAAGACTACGAACTGAAGATCTACCCTAGGGTTCGAGATTAAAAAGCAGAAAACGAGGGAAGCGCGGACGCACCTGGCGTCGGTGGAGTACTCGTAGAGCTTGCCCTTGGTGGAGAAGATGATGAGGGCGACGTCGGCGTCACAGAGGACGGAGATCTCGTGGGCTTTCTTGAGCAGCCCCGATCGGCGCTTGGAGAAGGTCACCTGCCGATTGATCTTGTTCTCGATCCGTTTGAGCTGCACCCTCCCCCTCCCCATCTCGATCGATCTCCTTCTCAGGACCTATTCGAAGAAGGATTCTGGGTAGTGAAACAAAAAACACGGGAGCAGTAGCAATTTAAGAGAAGGGAGAGAGGGAGAGAGAAGGCGGTTGGTTTGGGTGGGGCGGGGCGGGGCGGGGCGGGGGAGTCAAGAGCAGTTTTGTAGAAACCAGGGTGGTATCCTGGCAAACACGTTGTCGAGCGGTGATTGGTCAGTAATTGGCTAGCGAGGGTGTTTGTCAAGTGGCAGCCCGCCTATCATCGTACGGATCGAAGCCATCGTTTTTGATACATTCCAAATAATAATAATAATAATAATAATAATAATAATAATCCTCTCCCTCTTTGTTTTTGTTTTATTTTTCGTTACCTGTTCTTTTTTACTCCTATCCCAACGTAGTGAGATTTTTGTATTTGTCTTTTTTAAATTTAAATAAATATATACTATTTCTCCAAAGATATAATAACTTATATAACTGTTAACTGAAACAGCAGTTTATATATTAAGACTAACTCCTCAAACACGTACAGTCGAACTGCATATATGCTGCTGCATACCCCCATAAGAAGAGTGTTATATAGTCGTCGTCAACCCACAGAGAAATCACAAGTGCCACTTAATTTTCTATAAAGGACGAGATGGATGGAGACCTATAAAATGATGAATGTGAACAAAACACATGCATACCAAACACACGGGAATCTTCTTCTTGTGGTTATGACTCTCTCGGGTGTCGCCATTCTCTCTTCGGGAGATGACTCAGACCACAGCCTCAACCTAAACATAGCTCCCATCAAAAAATATAATGAGAAAAAAAAATCAATATTAACATGTTATGAGGAGATGACTGGGGTTAGTAGCTATAAATTATAAATGTAATTTTGGTTTAATTAGAGATATTATCTCTTACGGAGCTCAACAAGAGAAAAACAGATCTCTTAAATAGTTTTGCTATCTTAGATTTTGATTGTCTGTGCTTTTCATATTCTTGTTTGTTGCAAACCAACCCTGTGTCGAAGAAATAGAGGTTTAGTAGATGATCATGCAAAATTATTACTATAAACAATGCTCGAACTGACATTACCAGTTTAACTATTTTGTAAGTTAAGGGCATAAAAAAAATTATTAGATGAGGTGAATTGATTTGTCAAAGGAGGGAGGAGAGAGACCAGATAGGAAAATCAAAGACAACTTTGTTATTAGAAACAATGAAGGTAGATTTAAATACTGTTCATTTCATTAAAAAAAAATCAATCAATCAAAGGCATTGCCTTCTAAATAGACCGGTAACAATAGAAAAAAGGACAACAAATCCCAATATTTAGAATATTATAAAATGTTATTGTTGTGGTCCTAAGCACCAATGGACAATTTATACTTGTCTTTAGTGGTAAAGGACAATAATTCATACCTCCAGATTAAAGCAAGTGAAATTTTGAATATTTCTTGCCAATAAAAAGAAAGATAAATTCATTCTCAAATCCATTTAATTCAAGAATAAAGACGTAGAGAAGAAGAAGAAGAAGAAGAAGAAGAAGAAAGAGAGCACTTTAATATTGTTGGATTGGTGGATAGGTCTGACCATGAAATATCTTAGAGATGGAGGGACGTGTGCATGAAGATATATTCTAAACATTATTCATGAAGGTAAGTTTGTGTGAGTAGCAACCTAAAAGCAAAGTTGTGCAGCTAGATTTTGATTAAGATGAGATGAAACAAATTCGATGCATAATCTTGTCTCTCATCATAAGAAAGAGAATTAAACGTTTTAGAGCTCAAAGTTCTTTTATTACATAATCCAAAATGCTTGAACCTAAGTTAATAATAATAATAATAATAATTGATTCCTTTGATCTTATATATAAATTCAGCTCTAAACTCGAGTGCCAAAGTTACACACACTTACGACCTAAGTTAATAACAGTTGATCCATATGGCCAGGCGGATGGTAAGTAAACAAATGGAAAGTTTTAAGTGCCTTGTGATTTTTTAGTGTTGCTTCGTAGGATAATATTGAAAACTGCAACATGTTAGCAGAAACAGAACCCACAACAATTTTTATTTGTGGATAAGTATATTCCCAAATACTGATTTCTAAACCTTGCATGTGGGTGAAGGAAACCCAAGGCTCAGTCAGTACCCTAAGAGTTAGTGTTGCTGCTTAGGATAATATAGAAAACTGCAACATGTTAGCAAAAAACCTGCAACATCTTCTTTGGAGTGTACCTTCAACATTATTGTATCGGAGGTGTGTGAATCATTGGAGTAACTTGGCCACACCAAACAAGACACATTTACATGTCAGATTCTCATGACCCCACCCCCCAGCAGTGGGAAGTAGGACTTATGCACTGCATGACCAACTAATTGTGTCTGTGATAATAGGGAGCGATGCAGAAAGAGCTCGACGATGCTCTGCTGACCGCTGGAGGCCGCCCTATTCCAAGTTGGCACTCGACACTTGTCACCCCTTTAATCATTCAGGCCCTCTTGAGATGCGTGCTAGAAGTTCATTGCATCTTTCGAATCCGTGCTATGGCACGCATGCAGATGGAGGGCTTCTGGCCTTCTCCAGCAATGTTAGTGGAGTTGGCGGGCGTCGATGAAGTTCTCGAAGACAGGAGCCGGGGAGTAGTACTGAATCCATGGGAAGGTAGGTGACTTACCTTTCATTCATCTTGGACCCTTTCGATCTCATCTTGCATCATGGCCTCAAGGTTTGTGAACCATTGGATAAAGAAGGTCTAATGGTTGAGAACTTCAATGACAGTTCCAGCTTCGGGTGTTCTCCTTTTTTCTACTTTTGATAAGACAAAAAGACAGTGAATATTAAGATAAGTTCATGATGAGTCAGGATCAAGTCGTAGGATAGGAGGATGACTTGGAAAGCCACATGTCAACTTCAAGAAAGAAACCAAAACAAAAAAAAAAAGGACTCTTCTCCCTACAATATGCAGACACCATGGTCGATGGAGCAAGTTGATAATTTCATGGTTCTGTCTGAGATTGGATAACTTAGATAAGACACCAATATGCTCATGCAAAAGTACTGATGCCATGCACGTTGTGCGGTCGTCGTGAGTTGATTCCCCCCGACAGACAATCCATCCTGTCGGTTCAGGACGAAACAACTCCCTCGTTAGATCCCTCGGAGGACCGAGAAGATCATCGGTCATTTTTTTCTGTCACCCATCAGCATGCGTGCAGCTTCAGACGCCACACAACGATGCACGTCTTGACTCGAAACGGTTCCTTTTGATCAGTAAAATAGTTTAGCAGATGGGTCTTCACGATGATGGAAGAACACAGACACCATGCCCAGGATCAACAAATGCAGGACACAAAACCAGGGTGCCACGAAGACGATGAACTCATTATTATTATTATTATTGTAAAGATTAAGGTAATGAGATTCAAGAAAACAAATGGTAGATATAATTGCGGACATCGATCGGTTGTTCTTGGCGGGGCCATTGGGCACTTAGGCAGCTGGTTTCGGGGGGTTGAACTCGTCCCAAGCCTCGATCCATGTGACCATCGCGTCTGCAAGCCTGATGAAGTAAGGGTCGATGCTGGCGAGGTTTTCCTTGACGAGCTTGGCCAGTTCAAGGTAGCACTGCTGTGCTGTGGTGCACTCCTTGGGAAGGACCACCGACTGGAAGAAGGGAATGAGCTCCTCTTGCCAGAAGAGGCCGTTGAACTCCTTTTTCAGGTTCACGAATGGGTCGCTGGCCTTACTGTGCCAGATGTAGGGCAGTCCCGTCTTGACCCCCAATCCCAAGTGATCGCACACTACCTGCACGTCAAAGTCGGTGCAAGTCATTCCACTTAGACGGGACCGATCGATGTGATCGGAATAACAAAACATCAAACTAGTCGAATTTATCTCTGGATAAATAGAGATTCATGTAATGCTTTTAATATTTTTTTAATTCAAAAATCTTTGTTGTATGTAAACTTATTGTTTAAACAAAAATTAAAGATTGATCATATATACATATATATATTGAATAGAAATGCCGACCTTGCTCAACCATCCAGCCAACATGTCGTCGTAACGCTTGAAGGGCTGGCCGTCACCCAAAAGTCCAAAGTACATCGCAGCGCCGATGAGTTCACGGTCGAACGCCAGGTTCATGCCGCACATGGGGTACAACGTCCCCTTGGGAATCGTGATCACCGCATCCACGTACCTGACATGAAAAGCCAGAGGATTTAGCCACTCCGGTACTCCTCCTCTGAGACCGCCCCCGCCCGGCGAGCGAGTTTACCTGGTGCTCCTCTCACGAGGCTTGACGAGCTGCGTGGGAGCGTCGTAGTCGGGAATGTTGAGCCACAGGCCATGCGAAACCGCCGTCGGAACACCACTGCGCATGCTGAAAGGGTACCCACGAACGAAGTCTGCTCCTTCGCGGTAGGGGTCGTATAGGGTGTTGAAGAAGAAGGGAGTGGATGGGGTGATGAGATTCTGGATGTGCTGTTCCACCGCGTCGATCTCCTTCCCGGAGGGATCCTTAGCAACCTGTTTGAGAACATCCAAGACTCCTGCTTAGAACCATTGCGACCCCACGAGAGGGTGGGGGAGAAGGGGCTCACGAAGCAGTCGTCGTCGATGGTGTAGATGTACTTCTTCTTGGAGATCAAGAAGCCGAAGCAGCGGCAGGCGGACTCCTTGTAGGAGATGCAGGAGGCCTTGGGGCCGAGGATGCGGTTGATGTCGTCCCGGTTGTAGAGATCGTAGTCGAACCCCTCCGGCACCTTGATCGTCTTGCTCGGGTCCCCGTCCTGAACGATGATGAGGTGGTACGGCTGGAAGAAGGGCCGCCATGACTCCAGGAAATCCAAGGTCCGTATCGTCGGGATCACGATGTCCACCTCATCCTTCATCAATGCCATTTCTCCCACTCTTCTTCCCTCGCCACCGCCATCCGTTGTCTATAAATAGACAGACTTTGTAATTTAGTCATGCAGATTTGAATACCGCCCCCCCAAACAACAACAACTTCTCTCGATTCAGGAGGAAGTTGATTTCAGGAAGACTTTTGATTGTGGAGTACGTGAGATATTCTATCATCCCCCTTTCGGATTCCTCGACGTTCCCAACTTCCAATTTAACATACATACATACATCAGGTAGTAGGAACCCAAGGGAACAAATCTTTTACCTCATCTTCTGAATCGATGCATGAGGCGACGGGTGTTTTCGGATCACATCCACTCAGGAGGCTGAACCTAAATCCAATATACAAACACAGGATCCAAATATGGATTTGCATTCCACAATTATGACATGCGGATCGGATCCCATAACCCCAAATGTCTAGATTACCATATGAATGGAAATGATTTGACGCAAACGTGTCCAAACGCCTTGAGTCAAAGGAATTCAAAATAATCACATTAATCTCTTAATTTTCCAATCAATCAAAATTTTCAGACTCATTGCCTATTAATTCTGAGTTCGGTGTTGCCATATTTATAAGATATATTGTTTACCATCAGAAATCCCAGTGAGTTCAGAATCCAATATATTCTTAAAAATTTAATTTAAATTTTTCTTGATCGAGTTTCTATCTAGACATAAAAGAAATAAAATGCTTTGCATGCGACGTATTCACGAAATAATATATTAATAAATTAAAATTTAGATGATATAAAATATTTTGACAATCAATCCTCGTCTGTCAATTGAACACCACAAGGGTGATGACATGAATAAAAGGGCCAAGTCATCCCCTCCCACTAGGCGATGATGTGGGGGAGGTTATGATCTATTGGCTCTCATGGACAATAGTCCATGAGAGGTTATTCGGACCGATCCTATCCTATGGACTGCAATTCATGAGAGATCATTCGGGCCTATCCTCCATTTGTCGGCCTCCGTAGACAACAGTTCACAGGAGATCGTTTAGGCTTGTCGCCCCCATGGATAAAACATCAAAGGGTAGGGCATTGATGCTATTACCGATGATTCCCTCAACTGGTCAAGTATAAAAGCTGACCCCCGATGTTAGTCTAAGGGTCAGACCTCTTTTCTAAAACCTCTCATACTCTTGACAATCTCCAAAAACTAACTTGAACGTTAGAGTGATCGAGTCGGGAAACTCCCCTCGACGTTGACCTTCTTATGGAAACCCACTAAAGAGATTGAACACCAGCTCAACCAGATCTCAAAACCACCTCGGGTAGGTCGGGATTACATGAAGACCACCTCACCCGTATTAAGGCTCTCACGAGGGTTCCTCCTCTATATTTTCGAGTCCAAACCGAATCGGACTAACTCAATCATCGATGGTAAATCCTCTCAACACCACCAGGTATCTCAATGAATTACAGTGATACTTTTATTTCTTATTTTATTAATGGTCATCGGGATACTATAGCTTTAGCACAAATCTTAGACCAAGTGAACTGTAATTAGGTAATCAGGATTGATCTCCCATTATACTACTCCTTGTGATGACGATAGACTTGTATGGACAACCGACCTCAAGGGGCAATCATCAACTAACACAGCCCATAGGTTTTTGTTGAGCTCTGAATCCAACAGCAGAAGTCATGGACTAACCTCTGGTGACTTCCATTGATTCCCAGGGTGTATGTATTCTGTTGGAATCTCCTTCCTAGGAAACCATCTTATACGGAGAGACTTGCAAGATTTAGCATTTGTAAAACCCATGTCTGCTACCTGTGTGGAGAGTTCTCGGATGAGTTAGACCCTTTTTTTTATTTATTTTTGGCTATCCTTTTGCTATCAGAATTTGAGAGTGCATTGAAAGGAAGCTTGATGTCACATTTCATAATAAAGCTGAGTAGCATTTAGGGGCTTGGCTGGGTGTTCCTTCCTGATGTCAATTGTCTAAGAGTTGAAATGCTTGCGATCAAAGATGGACCGAAACTCCACTTTACGAGAGGGGATCCATAACATTATCGTTGAATCTTATGTTGAGATCTGTAGCGAAACTTCATGTCGTGGAAGTGGAGTCTGTATGATTTGGTCTAGAGCGGATATGTGAGATCGTCAAACGTGGCTTCCTGGCCGGAGCGAGTTGGTACCTGATCGGGTCGGTCCGAGGGAGATCAGTTCGATCCGTGGGAGGTTGGGTCGCGGTGCATTTTGCAACGCTCTTTCCTTCTGCATCGAGTTCCAGCCTCCTGCACACAAGTCGAGGTTAGGAGTGGATTTCCTGACTCAATCCATCCGAAGGAAGTCAATAGGGAGAAGTGATGACAATATTGGGTGTTCAAAGTTCGACCTCTAGCACTAGCACATAGGTCGGCTTTTATACCCACAATCGGAGGTCGTCGTACGCGTTGGTTAATGGCTACCGACGTCTCAAGCGGTTGGCTCATACGCCCAGCGTAGGCACTGATTGACTTGCCCGATCTTATATCGTGTGGCATCACTTCACGCTTCCCGAGCTACTCTGTACCGTTCGATGTCATCTTATACAACCTCGGGTGGTATGGGCCCAATCGATAGGCAATGCAGATGCAGGTGACTATCTCATACGGGTCTGAGGTGTTTCATCAAAGCGGTGCATCACGTCAGCACCGAAGCACCATGTTGGCTCCGACATGGCGGTTGATTGTAGTTGTGGGGATGATACCAAAATATGTCTTATCATTCTTTCCCCTCCGAAAGGGGCATGTGTCGGGTTCCTCATGGAGGTGCTTGAGGCACGGCTGGACACTTTCTCTGGTTGGGCCAGTAATCCCACTAGGTGCATGGGTTCTCCTGTCATGGTCCCTCTTCGGGCCGGGGGGGGGGGGGGGGGGGAGGAAGAGGAATCTTCGTTTCCTTTACATGTCACCGTGAGCCGCTCCTTCGATTGAGATTCTTAGTTTGTGTTGGAAAATCTGATTAGAGCATCAGATGCACAACGAAAAAATAGAAAATAAAAATCTAAATTTCTCAAAGAAAAATATTTTATCGTCGTGCAACGATTGATGCACAAAAAATATAAAACCGAAAAACTATATATATTATGTGAAATGTGTTACCTAAGGAGATCATATATCCCTGATAAATCTTAGATATGTAGAAAAGGGATAAAAAATGTCAATTGTCCTCTTCTCTAGTAGCGATCCACATGGCAGATGGCGTTGACGCTCCTCAAATCACAACATAATCTTCCTCTTCAAGCATACCGTAAAGGCTGCACCATGTCCAAGAAGAGGCCGACCCTTCTTACTGTCCACATGGTCCAAATTGGGGCTATCAATTGAGAGAGAGAGAGAGAGAGAGAGAGAGAGAGAGAGGAGAGGGAGGAGAATATGAGGGGCAGCTAAGAGGAGATTAGCCTATGTCATCTTTTGGCCCCTCCTATTTATAGAGTTTCCTGTCATTTAACCATAATAGATCCTACCATATTGGGCACTACATCTCTATCCAATTACCTAAGTCTCTTAGATTAATAAATCTCCATCCAATAATCTTTATTTATTATTATTGGGTCTTATCTAAAAGATTCAATAATTCATTAGCTAACTGGATATCTTATTGAATCCTAGATTTTGATGATGAAATCAATTGACAATGTTATAAACTAATGAATATTTAAGAAAAGTGATACAAGACTAACTTCGATCATAGAAAGGCAAATCGACTGAAGTAGGAGAATCATATGTTGGGCCGGAGTGGATCAAGTCAAAGATCTGGCATCGAGCCGGAAGTATCGGGATTTGTGCTAAGGTCGGATGTTGCGGGAGGTCAACATGTCGATGAATAAGGTAATACGCCAAAGGAAATCACAATACGCTGGGAGTTTGAATGAAGTATCAGATGAACTAATGATATGTCGGACAATATATGATTCATATTTATAATTATTTGCATTTTGATTGAAGTAGTTTAGAAGTCTAATTGAGTTAGTTTTTGGTGTAACCGCTAACTTAATTAGAGGCTCATTAGGTTTGAATTAGGGCTGAATTGAACTTATTAGAAGGCGAATTCAGTAACCTAAAGTTGGATCAAGTGATAATACCACCCAGACTAACGATAGTACTGCTAAGGTAGCTAGTGGTACCACCAATGCTCAGTTTGGTTGGCAGTGGTACCGCCCAACACTAGTGATAGTACCGTCAGTATCCCAAAAACCCGGAGATGAAATTTTTTGGCTTTATTTTTAAAGTTATTTGAGGCTTATAAATATCTCATTCGTTGTTGGTTGAGATAGTAAGAAAAGAACATAAAAAACTTGTGATTCTAAGTTTGTAAACTCTATTGAAAGTATTGAGTTTCTTCCTCCTTTGACTTCTAAGTCATTCTAAGAGAGGTGTGAGAATTACTTGTAAAAGAGAGTTAAAAAGGTTCTCTCCTTAGCCTAGAAAAATGAGAAAAGAGTTGTAACAATGATAATCGATATTCATCCGTTGAAAAGAAAATCGTTAGTGAAAGTCGATGAACTCGACGAAGGAAGAATTAGGAGTGAACGTAAGTTGCGAACCTTTATAAATCCTTTGTGCATTTCATTTTATGCTCATTCATTTTATTATTTAATTTAATTACTTATTACACTTACTCATATGCTATTGCTTACCGTCAGCACCTCTGGGCGACCTCTCTAGCCCGACCTCGGGGCACCTCGGGGAATTGGATTGCAAATTGGTTAACTATACAAATGGCATGCTGACTTGCTTTTTAGATGTTAGACACGAATTCATTTAGATCTTTTTTGAAAAAAAAAATCTATATTTGAAATACATAGCATGCAGAACATATGCAAAATCTTTGATTTGCCAGCGGTCTAAAGCATTATCAGCTCAAACTGTTGACTTAATTAGATTTTATAGCATTTTGTTTTTGTTCGATAATACTATCGAGGCTAACCATCGTGTAATTATCACGTGTCTTGCACGTGATCTAGATCTTCTTCTTGTCGCGTGTCGTGCACGTGAGTTGGGTCGCCTAATGATTTCATCGCACTTCACGTGACCTCCCTCTCGATCGAAAGGCGAAGCGGAGGGGAAGAGCAGCGGCATGAACTCCGGTGCAGAAGAATACCCTGTACGTAGTAGGTAAGTAGGAGGAGAAGAATATTGAGCGTCGCCTGGAATCTGTTCGACGGATTGCTTCAGAGGACGATTCGTTTTAGTGCTCAACTCAATCTCAAAATCTATACACCAAAACACAACCATCCAAGAAACATATCATTTATCATTAATGGATATAACAATTCAAATCAGATTGATCTTTTTGATTGATCAATAAAATTTAAATTATTTATTAAATCATCATTAAATAATAAGGCCATCAAGACTTGGGTCCTGAAGAAAGCTTAAAATATCTATGGGGCGCCTCTAGAAACGAGCAAGAAAACCAACAAAAATGGCAAGTAAAACCAAGATGAAATGGCAAATAAAGATGACAAGTACTTTTGATCACACTGTTACTGTGTGCACATCCATCCTTTACATAACTGATCAGGTAGTTGAAGTTAAATGACAAAAGGGTTATAGTGTACAAGCAGAATAAAAGAAATCTTGACAGCATTGCTTTAGCTGTCAAGATTTGCATGCTCATTTTTTGATCGAGCACCTTGACACATGACATGTTGTCACTATAACAAAAAAGAAATAAGAGATGAGGGGAGATGATTTTTAGCAATAAATATGATTAACAAAGACAATTCGGAGGGAAAAATGGATGGGCAAACATGACATGTTGACATAATTTATACTATTCTCGTTAAGGTGCAGCTCATTTCCAAAAGTTACTTCCAAAGAATGCACCTTTCCTAACATAAGCAGTTATTTACCAGTAACGACTATCGACCACTGCACTCACCCCTTCCTGCTTTTTAACTTGCTTTTTCCTCCTCTTTGCTGACTCGATCCTGAGGTCACTGTCTATAGCCTCAGAATTGTACGGAGCGTCTCACAAAGGTTTTGAATAGTCTGCTTTTCTTGTGCTGCTTGAAGCTCTTGGAGAGGCATATCCTCATAGCACCTGGAAACAATGTATTAATAACATGAGGCACAAAAAAAGGATAAAGAATGTCAACGATGGCAAAATTGTGGACAACAAAAGAAATAGTTTTTCAAAATTAAATATAGTCTTACCTTTTATGATAAGCTAAAGCCTGAGCTAGATTCATCAATGTTGGACTTGTAGTCAATCTCTGATGTACCCCTGGAGGAAGCTGGATCTACACCAACAGAGCAGCCGATTGTGAATTCCCAAACATCACAAAGGTAGACTAATAGTTTAATACAACATAGTACAAAATATGCTGGTGTTACCTCATTTTGCCCTTTGCGTCCTTTTTTAGATTGTCCATCACCACTGAAAAGTTCTTTCACTGCCTCCAAGGCAGCATGGCCACTTGATTCCTGCACGCTATCCCCCACTACATTCTCCGAAACAAGTGCAAGAGGAGATATGTCGGTTGCCTTAAGAAAAGGAATGGGTACTGTGTTGCCAGCAGCATAGATAGACCGGATCTGGGAAGTGAGCAAACAAATAAGTGGTGAAGGAATTGCTCCATTAGTAGTGAAAAGACAGAGATACTTTAATGCATGTTTACTTGAGAACAAAAAACAGTATTAGGAAGAGTACAAACTATCACTCGAGCTAAAGTACCTTATCTTGTACTGAAAAGGCTTTACGGCTAATACTTGCACTTTTCAAGGTGCTGCGCTTAGCTTTACTGGCAGGAATTGCAGCATTGTTGACTAAGCTGTGTTGCTCATCTGAATGTGCTATCTCCTCAGGAAAGCCAAATGACGGCGCCAACTGTTCCTGTATTGCCTGGGAATCAGGCTTCTCCTCCGTATCAGTCTTTTTGGCAACAAGCGTCCCACTCAAGTTTTCCACCCTGAGGGATGACCCAAGATATTTTGATTTCTGATGGTATCAGCAATATCCATAATCCAGAATATTCTAAAAAATATAAATGACAAAAGAAGCTTTCAAAGTAGTATAACATAAAGTGCATATAAAAGGTAATAGGACTTGATCACAATTTGACCAAAAACAAAAGGAATACGAAAAATGCAGCTCTCAATTAAATGCAGCCTGCAGCAGTTGAAGCAGGTACACTGAAGAACACTCTTAATTCTTACCTCTGATAATTACTGAGACAGTATCATGATTTCAATTTCCAAATTCAACCACGAAATTGCAACTTCACCATTAAGAAAAGAACACAAACGCCGCATCATAATGAACAGAGAATTGTAGGCAATTTTTTTAGATTGGCAATGGTATATGTAAATTATTTCCTTGAAAGAAAGAAGATGGTCATGGATCTTGCACATTTGTCAAGGAGACAAGAACAAATGCCAACCAAAGGGAGAACTTTAGACTTGTCTCAAGCAGAAACTTGTTTTCCATGAAACATTCAGAACCGCTGGAGCCAAAATACATTAAATGCTCAAAATACATATACACTAAGCAAACTGCGAACTACACTAAATGCACATAAATGGATTGACAACAGTCAAAAACCTACCTCTGAAGCAACAAATACAAGTATGGTGACATGGCTAATCTTAGAGTCGTAGGACAACACATAGCATGGACATGGAACACACACACACACACACACACACACATACACACACACACACATGCATTGACACGGTATGGTGAGACATACCGACAAATCGGTATGTACCACCTATACCAATCCCCCATCAGACCGATATGTAACGTGTATGCTAGGCGGTACACCACGGTACAGCGAACCTTGGTCTATTTTATAAATAACTAATAAGTTCATCTAATATCAATATTTAAAAATGTAAGGGTTAAGCATTGATCTAGTCATATACTAATTGGAAACCCACTAAAAATCTCCTGTATTTCTATGCTAGTGGCTACGCTATCATACACATAATATCAATATAATTAGTGGATACAACTTTCTTTTCTAGAACCACCATAATAAACTTTACAAACTGTACCATAGAATTCTCTAAATCAATATAAATCATACATAAATTTTTTTCTTGCTATATTTTTTCAATTAATCATCTTAATAAATAAATAACTTCTATTATTGATCTACCAAGCATAAAACCAAATTTATTTTAAAGATATTTAATTTATATTTTATCCTACTTTCATTTATCGTTTCCCAAAGTTTTTCCTAAGGTTTCACAGTGTGGCTCATAATTTTAATTCCCCTATAATTAGAATAGTTTTGAATATCACTCTTATTCTTGTTAATTAGTATTAAAAAAATTACTCCATTATCAGGCATCATTTTAAATCTTAGAATTTTATTGAATAAACTAGTTAACCAAAATTTTTTTTTTTTTGCTCCTAAACTCTTCCAAACCACAATAATGATACTATCAGGTCCCACACTCTTACATATTTTTATTTTTTAAGGCTTATTTTATGAAAAAATCTATGATTACTAAACCAAGCACCATGATCTATCTTTAAAACTAATTCATTTTTAGAATGTTCATTAAATAATTAATAAGCATAAGTTCCACATCTTTCCTTAGTTTCATTATCTAAATTCATTATCATTAATAAGGATTTGTTGATCTTCATCTTTAATACATCTAATATTACCTAACTCTTTGTACTTTCTTTCCCTGGTTTTAACAATTTGATGTATATCTTCTTCCCCATCCTTCGTACCTACCTTGTTATGAAATTATCATAAGCCTTATATCTTGTCGTACTTTAGCCTTGTTTTTGGATTGTATATACTTTCACATTTTTGCTTTTTTTATAATTTTGCTAATCTCTAAAGCATGATCCTTCAATAGTAATTGCTTTTTGATCTTCCTCATACCACCAACTCTCTCTTCAAGGCTACAAATTCTACTTTAGTTTCTCTAAGAATCTACTTTGTTAAGCCCCTAATCTTTTGGTCATCATAGTCCAAATAATATTAATATTATCACATCTGATTTTGAAACCGTCTCATTTTTCAACTTATGCTTAAAAATCCTTACATTATTATATGTAAAATTTCTCGTAATTTTCCCTGATCTCTTGCCCCAGCAAGAACTAAAATATGTATCCATCATATTGTGTTTATTAAGTTGTCACATTGATTTCAAGTTTAATTTTTGTTCAATAATGTAGAAACGCAATTAACTCTTCCCATGAACAATGGACATGTAACATTTTGCAGGCTTATTTCTTCACTGCTCTATTATCCTTGCCCGTTGTTCATGATCTGTAATCATACCCAACAAAGTTCTTTGACAAAACTATCCTTATATCAGTGCATTTATCTAATTAACATCACACCAATTCATCATTTATTTGTTAACATGTGAGCATTCACATTCACCGTTGAGTATGATGTCATAAGTGTACAATTGGAGCAAAAGTGAAGGAACATAACATAACAGCCTCACGTGCATGAAAAACATAAAACTTGGTATGTCTCTGCAACTTATACAGTAAAAGAAATAAGTGAATAGTTAAATTTACATATCTGCAACATACCAGAAATCTATGGGTCTGTCTCTCCTTGGATCATGAGTAAAAGAACTGATGTCACCAAGTCCAGAAATGAATTCTGGTTTCGTAGAGATAGGGGATTCAATAATTTCATCACTGACTCCAACTTCATGATGGACTATGATGGTACCAAATTCACCTACATAGAGAAGAGATGTCAGTGCAGAAGAATAAGAGTCTCATATGAACATGTTTATCTTGAAGAAAGAAAATTCCAAAAGTTTGAAGGACATGTCTAATGTATGCCTAACGGTGCAGATTAGATCAAAGATAAAACACCAGAACTTGAAATTTTAAACTAACTTCAAAGATTACTGAAATAACACTGTAGTTTAAGTACATCTTAATCAGAATTAGCCTTTGAAGCATAACCTGCCAACATAGATCAAGTATCCACTTGGGTGCAAACTGTTCAATGATTGGTTAATCAAGAGAAGTAAATGCTGAGATTAAACAATACTATTCAAACCATACCATGAAAAAGAACATTAACTAGTATTGCATGTTTATTTTTCGGATAATAAAGTTGAAAAAAGAAAAAATCATGGTACACAGTTGATGAGCTTTAGAAGATATGAGGTTGTTGACTGAACGTGATTAGGTTTAGGAGGTTTAGGAGATTGCTTGCTCAACAAATCATCAGATGTGATTGATTAGTCATACACAAGAAAGATATAACGATAGGCAGTCGAATAAATGAGGGTGCATCACTGGCATTGGATTTTAATGTGAGATCTGGAAGAGTCCCTCCCACCCAAACCTTAACCAATCTTAACCTTATTTTCTTCTAGGGAAAAATCTAAGATTTGACACAATCATATGGGAGAACTATAATTTTATCCAATTTGACCGACAAGATTAACTTTGGCATATAATGATCAGGATTCAGGAGTACCTAATGACAGTGTGTATCATATAGCCAAAGCTGAATACTTACTATTAGTAAAACCTTAATATTTCAGGACCATTTTCTTAAATTACCTGAGTAAACCCTGTTAAAACAATCGTGCGTTTTGGTTTCAACTCTAACTGCAGGTTCAGTTGCCACAAAAACAAAAAAAACTGCACAGTACTTAGAAGACAGATGTCACCATTGTTGCATGGGAAGAATTTAAGCCGCCACAAGTTGCAAATAGATGGCATATGGAAATTTGTTCTTTAATATGACCAAAAAATTTCTCTGGCAACGAAATGATTAATTACCTGTATCAGGTTCGGTGCTACGGCCTATTTCAGACTTCCCTAAAACACCATCCTCATTAAGTGGGTAACTCTTAGGCCTTGAAGGAACAGTATCTCCATAGTTTTCATTAATCTGTGTAGTTATTCCCTGCGCTACCTGCTATAATCATGAAGTTTGAACAAAAGCAAGAAAAGAAATTGAAACCAATTTCAGGTTAAGTGATCATACACTTTCACTTCCGGATTGCTGATTCTGTGTCTGTGCAGCCATTGCTGCCCTAATTTGCCTTGATTTTTTTATCTTAGGCAACATCTTTGAAGCTCCCCAATTACATTTTTCAATGAACTTGTGCTGTAGATAACAATAATAAAAAATATAGTGGGACCTCAAATTAATCATATGAACTGAACAATAAATTCTTAGATCAAATCCCGTTTATTGTAAAACAAGAAGCCAAATCTCAAAGAACATGGTTAAGCATGGTGTGCCAGTTAACCCATATTCTCCAGATCAGAAAACTACTTAAGTTTATATGCGCCAGGCATTTATCATGAAAATAAATATACTTTCTTGTTTGTCTTGATAATATTGGATACCTTCAACATCTCAGTTGCAGTAGGGCGTAACCGGGGATCTTTTGTCAAGCACTTGGCAATAAAATCATGGAAAAGAAGTGACCTACAAGAAAAGAACGGTCACATAAAGAACTCTCATATTAATAAAACTACTAGCTACAGAATCAACCGTAATAAGCAGGATGTAACCCTTTATTGTGAATACCATCAGTTCCTACTTTGCCAATCAATTCAAACTACCTACTGTTTGTATGCATGCAGCAAACTACTTGCAAATGTTCTTTTAAATGGACAGGTACATAAATAGAAGTTATTTCTATTAAAAAAACATACCATTTTTCTTTGTCCTCAAGCATTGGAGCAGGTTCACCGGAAATCATAAATAGCACCTATCCAGAAAGGGTAAATCAGAACACTCAACTTATTAATTTGAAAGAGAAGAATATGAAGAAGAATTAGAATGAAACAGCCCAGTAAAGATCAAGTGCAAGATTACTAAAGTTATGCATGCCTTTTTATGAAAAGACAGCAGATAGTTGCATTTTACATAATTGGATGAAGATTATTCCTGCTGCTGTCTATAATTTAATTTAAAGCAGAACCAGTGCATGTGCAAGATACTCGCATATCATATACAATTTATTATTTTACTAACTTCTCCTGTTAGACAAATATTGAAATTACAACTCTGTCAAAAAGGTTATCTTTTTGTATGATCTCCAAGCAAGTCCAAATTGATGGTTATCTTTTACGTTTTTCCATAGCTCTTTTGTTTTCTTAAAATAATTAAAAATGTTTGACATTACTTCTTTTTATGGGGATGCCCTATAATATTGTTATTTTCCTTTCCGAAAAACATTTGCTGATCAGAATATTGTCACGTTCAACTATTAAAGGGGGAACTCAACAGAAGATAAAAAAGAAAGTGGGACTGTTGAAGGATCATGAGTTTGGCAAAGCCATTCAGATGGTGAGAAGGCAGATCAACTTAGAAAGTTGTTCCTCCACTTCCACAAATTTATAGAAACATTAAGTATTATATATTGTAATATTAAAAGAAGAATAAAGCAACTAAAATATAATTATTTGGTCAAATTTCAAGTTTCTGATTTAAAAAAAAAACACACAACATGAGCAATAGAGTAGGACCTTGGTTGTGACTTTTCACTTAGATCTCTTGGGTAGAGGTCCTTAGCCCTTTTTTTATACTATAGCAAAAAGAAAAGGAGCTTTTTCTTGCTAAAAGGTGGGACAACAATTTCCAAGTTTTCCTTTGATCGTATAAGAGGCTAGCCCTCCATCACTTATGGCTCATCCATCCAACAAACTTGTTTATGTTTCTCTGTAGCAACATGATACTCCCTTGTTGGCTTTCTAGGTGTTTTCTTGGTCCCTACTGGCATTTTCATTTCGATTAGATTTCATGTCTACTTTTACTAATATGGACATAGCTTGAAATGACCTTCCAAAATGCTATGGCTGATCAATCTATTCCGTTGATTAGCTGAATCTAAACACAGTTGAGCCAACTCAATGATTTACAGGAAATTGGTGATTTGTATTTATTATTTAGATCTACTCACTAGAAACCAATTTGCCATTGTATAAAGCCACCTCGAGTATTTTTGGTTAAAGTTTCATGCTTCCACTCAAAGGAAAAAGTATTGTTCCAATGGGGCAATCACATCCGAGCCCTTATGAATGTTTAATATATCCTGTATAATGCTTCAAAACTTGCAAATATCCAACACATCCCTATAAATATCATATTCTTTCATAAGTGCACAATAGTCGATGCTTGTCCATAGATGTCCTATTACTAAGGTAAGGTTTGGTTGAGGTTAGAGTTTAACATGTCCTCATGCAAATCGACATATCTATCCTAACAGCCAACACTGGTCACTGTTCTACAGATATATCCATAATTCCACATGGGAGCATAAAAGTATCCCTGATCTTATCACCAAATGCAATCTTAGTCTCCTCTCATACCTCAACTTCCCATATCCTGAGGTCCACTCTCTTCCCAGCAAGAGCCTCCAATCCACAGGAATATATGTGATGCGTAAGGGACAAAATTTTCATTATAGCAGCTTAATCTAACATTAAAACATCTATCGGCTAGAAGGGTACTCTGGAAGTACGATAGTTATGAAATTTATTAAATTTAGAGTAATGTTAATGTATTTTTAACTTCATAAGGATTTCTATGATATTATAAGTGAGATAAGGGATACATAAAAAAAATTTATCCATTCTTAGAACACCAATATCTACACAAACTTTCTTCTCATCGTGATGATAGCAGATAAACGATATATTGTTTAAGCATGAGGCTGATTTTGTGGAAAGATTGATGATTCCTTAGCCATCGCATCTGAGACTCCCTGGCCTATACTCAATACATATGAAGTTATCATGTCATCATTTTTGTTGTTGTCAACACGAAGAAAATTGGAGAGGGCAATGATATTTGTGGCTCTGAACAAGCAACTATCATGTGAATCAAAAGTCTTTATTGAATAATGGCATTTTCCTTATCAGAGAAATAAATAATTAATAGTCCAAATAAAAAAGATGTTAGCATGTCAAAAGAACATCTCAGGCTATTTCTTGTTTTTCTATGTGCTTCTTGTGTATTAAGACATTTCATGACATTATAATGTATTAAAGCCAAACAAACAGCCAACATGAAAAACTACAATACCAGAATACTAACCAAACTAAGAGTCTGGCTAAGAGGTAGGATCCAAAAATTCATCCTTGATACACATGAAAAGCAACTCATTTGGTTAACTAAGCACGATATCTATTTCAATCTCTTCACTACCATATATTTAGGGATGAGAACTACTATATACACACATTATAAGCAAAAGTTTTACGTGCATTTGTTCTCTCCAGTTATATAGATGCATATTTATGGGTGCATGAAAGGTAAAAAAATCATGTATCAACAGAAATCGCAAGTTTCAACTAGAGAAAAGGCATATCCACTAAACTCAGTGAGAGTAGAACTTATGCAAGGACATGGAAGAAAAAAATGGAATGCAACAAATTATGACAAAAATACAAGAACTAATTCTTCAAAATGTATCACAGATATGTACTAACTCTCATTGGATGCACCGCA